>NW_027098139.1:0-60000 GCF_019320115.1 Miscanthus floridulus
GCCCAGCGCATTTCTCCCGTAGAGGAGAGTAGCTGCTCGTTGCCACAAAGAGAGTAGTAGATGAGATGCCCTAAAGTCGTGGCTTTAGCACAATTTTGGGGGACAAGCATGCAAAGGATTAAGGATGTGAGGATGACCTGTGAGGCTTGGAGTCGAAGATGCTGGGGAGGCCTACTGCATGTGGAAATGAAATAACGGTTCCGGTGGGCCCCATGACCCAGCGGACCGAGTTTGCAGCGATGTTTTGTGCTCTGGTAGCTCGCTCCTGTATTAAGAAAATGATTTGCTCAGCAAGGTGGTACTGCTAGTATTATAGAACACCAATGGGCACAACAGAGCAAAACCAAATGATGCATCGAACCTTCTCTTCTCGCTCCTTTTGCTTCCTCTCTTCTTTCTTCTTGTCAGAGTCCATGCCCAATATTTTCCTTATAGCTTCTGACTGCAGAGATCAAACATAGTTGATGACTCCTGGAAACCGAAACATGTCAAATATTGATTGAAAAGGTGAGAAAAGATTTCTCTCCTACCTCACTTTCTTTAGTGGCTTTTTCCACCTTGCATCCTGCGTCGCTGAGCAGCTTCATGCCTTCTTTGCAAGCATTTCCTCTTCAGAAAGCTTGTCCTTCTTGCCTGGTGCAACAGAAATATGTTTCAAATGCATTTAGCAGAAGAACCAAGTTTGATGCTTCTAATCAAATTGAACTGCACAAAACGACGGCAAAGGATAGTATGTACTTCTCGAACGGAGCTGGAGGTAGACCATCAGGGAACTCAACAGTACTGCTGCTGCTTCCATCCATCCATGATTGAAGGGCACGGCGGACGTGTTGTGAGAGGTTCACTTCTGACATTGACAGGTGATTCAATCGCTGTTTTTTGTTCGGTGTCCTTCGACGTCAGGCTCACTGTCTGAGGTTGGTTCTTCTTCAGTATTATCATCATCAGCTGATTCTCTAGATCTTTTCTTGCCAGATCGGGAAGTAACAAAATCATTATCAGCCTCATACACCTTGCTCCTATTTTTCCCTTTCTTTGAGGCACTCTTCTTAGAGCTATTACCTTTGCTCTTAGGCTCACCAGTACCATCCCAATCTTCAGGAGTTCCAAGATTGCTTGTATCATAGTCCTCATCAAACTCATTGTCCACAGATTTCTTAGCAAGCCTCCTACTCTTCCGGACAGGATCTGAAGAAGGTTCTCTCTGAACTTTGCCTGCTTGCTCCTGCGCCATTGTTTCTTCAATTGACCTCTCTTTTCGGGCTTTCTTGTCTCGTGAAGAGGTTGACCTGTCAGAATCTTTTGCGCCTTCAGTCTACAAGCAGTTCACCCTTTCGAGTCAGTTGCCAATTGTGTATAGCATCTTGAAGTAAACAAAATGAGATACTTGCAAAGGACACATATTCTTGCTATAAGCCTAGAATATTGAGGCAAATATCTGCAAGTCTGTCTTTGTGTTATCAAAATCAGCTAGTTTTCCATTTCATTATCTAAAAATAAAGGTAGTTTTCCATTTGATTTCAAAAGGTGGCTAGTCTTCTCCCAGAACTAAATTATGTGGCGATTTGGTGCAAATGCAAGTACAATACAAGATGAAAACACAATTCAAAGCACTCACAAGATGGCCATGCTTTTGCTGGTGCCGCGAATCTACAGGCCGTGGAGGCTTCGCTAGGCGGCGTATCAGGGTTCGGTTTCGGTAACACGTTACGAATCTTGAGCTTCACCTTCCCCAGCTTCTCACCAGGCCGTCGACGAACCGCGGTTCCCCTCAGGGGCATGCGCACCATGGCTGCTGCTTACCCTCGCTCTTCCTGGAGCCACCGGCCGCGGCCTCGGACCGGAGCCGGATGCTGCCCTTGGTCGCGCGCTCCGGCGACGGAGCGTTCGAGGATGAACTCACGCCCTACGGTTGCCCCCGTCGGGGCCGGTGGCGTTCTCGTCCGAAGTCAACAGCAGCCTCCTCGGCCCGCTCCTGGACGAACGCCGACGGTGACGGAGGGGAGGCGTTGCCCCGCCTGCTCCGCGGCAGGGCCGCCGCCCTCCGGCCTCGGCCGCCTCGCCGCGCTGCTCCGCCGCCTCTTCATGTGTGCCGCGTCGAATCCGGAGCCCTCGCCGCCTTCCATCTGACCGGAATCTGGACGCGAGGGGAAAGGGGGAGAGACACCGTGAGTTCGTTGGCCACCAAATTCGTCAAGGAAAATACTGCAGAGCGTGTAAACTGTAGATTAGGATTTAGGAACCCGGAATTGGAAAGAGACGAACCTGAGACGGGTAGGGTCACGGAAGGATCCGAGACGCTCCGACGAGGGCTACGTGACCTCTCTGCCGCCGCCGCCGCCGCCGCCGCCGGTGGAGGAGGCCCGAGAAGAGGGTCGTTTGGATTCGTACGGCGAAGTGGGTGACGGAGGGGGCATGAATGTAATTTTCAGTGCATTTTTTACTTTAATACATGTGCTTATAGAAATTTAAGAAACAGCCATTGCACTTTCTTAACACACAAGATTTTTTTTTTCAAATATGAATAAACAGTTAAGAAGCTAACATGTAAGGAAAGGAGAGATAACTATGGAGAGAATAAAATTTCAATAAGCTATTCAAAAAAGTTAATCATTTAGAATATTGGTCCTGTTCGCTTTGCTGAAAAGTCATGGCTGAAAGTACTGTTCGCTGATTTGTTGCGAGAGAAAAACATCGTTCGTTCGCTGAAATAGTACGGCTCATAAGAGAAGCAAACAGGACCATTGCTTGTCTGCATTTGTTATGTATCTCCTACATTTGTGTGGGTTACAGAGCACATATCAAGAACATTTGTTCATGATTTTTGGGCTGGCATTGAAGCGCGTGGGGGATGGAGATCCCATGCCGAATATTTTAGATTGTTAAATAGTATCCATGTGACGTTCTTTCTATTTTTCTTCTATTCCATGTCTTTTATTTTTGTTTCCCCTTCTGCTTTGTTCTATCTTTTATTGTTTTTCCATTAATGTTTTGTTATGTTATGTTATTTGCTTGTTTCTATATATTTCTCTACCATCTTAGAGTGATATTCACTTGAACTATTTCTTCTAGAATATAATAAGATGCTCACGTTACATTTGGTGTTCCATGATGTATTATTTATTGTTATCATAGTATTTTGAGATGTTCTATGATGTATTCTAATTTTTTCAAAGTATTCATGTTTCATATATGTTGTATTTTGCAATGATTGTATAGTACCTATGAGATATTCTGTAGTGTATTTTTGGGTTGCTAAAATTTACTATCAATATGATGTTCCACAAACATAATGTGAACTGTTCACACGAGACACATGAAATATCTATGTTATATTTTAGCTTGTTCATGAAGTATTCATGTGTGATGGTCAATGGATTATTTCAATTGTTTTTATGGTATCTATTAGATGTTCTCTTTTTTGTTTTACAACTAGACACGACTAATTCACTTGAATGTAGAATTTTATTTTCTAAAATTTGGAGTATTATTATTCTGAATTTAGAACATTTTTCTTCTGAAGACGGAACATTGTTTCTTGATGCTAGAATATTTGCCTTGCCTAATACAAAGAAAATGTTCTATCTCCATGATAAAAAAATGTTCATTAACGAAATATATTGTCTAAATATACTCAAGTGAGATTTTGTTTTGAAGGTTTCATTGTAATTAGAATTTAATTTAGATGCTCAATTTGTTAACTACAACTTCTTAAGTTCTAAAAATATTTAGGACAACGATGATGTCAACAAAAAAATTTCACTCCTCTAGATCGAGTTGCATGTGTCCATGCATGCAGGCTCTCTTGTGGAATGATTCCTATTTGGAGAACTATTATTTTTGGAGAGTCTCTTAAACTAGGAGTTTAGATCTAAGTTTTACAGAACCACTCTTAAAGCAGTTGTTCTAAACATGATCAAGTTTTCCATCCATGTTGCCGTCAGTGAACAATCAGTTCTTCGTGATGGTAGAAGGAATGAAGAGGAGGGGAAAAAAAAGAAAACGAAATCAAGAAAGAAGGTACTGCAACATTACAACCGGAACGCTTGCACACTAACTACATCTTCTTCCTGGATATCCATGGATACACAAGTTTGTTGCATGAGTGAAGCTTCTCTGATGTGTGGAGAGTTAATTATAAGGTGGCGGTATATGTTGTTGCTGTTGCCTAGGAGCTAGCACATGCACAGCTATGGATGATGACCGAACGATATATGGCCGGCCAGTCGATCTAGCGCAGGCCGGCCGCGGTGGCGATGGCGAGGCAGTTGCTGGAGAGCTTGGCGAGCTCGGCGTCGTGCTTGGCCATGACCGGCGTGAGCTCCTCGCGCTCCTCGAACCCCTGGTCGCAGGTGTCGACGTCGGTGCGCACGGTGTCGAGCATGGTGCCCGTGGTGTCCGCGGTCGCCGGCGGCGAGCGCCTTCTGGGCCTGGTCGAGGCTGTAGGCGATGTCGTCGAACGACTCGACGCAGTCGAGCAGCGGGTTGCGCGCCAGCGGCTGCGTCTTGGGGTCGCTTGGCGAGCGCGGCCGCCGCGGCCTTGGCCTCCGCGGCCTTGGCGCGCACGGCGGACATGGCCAGCCGCAGCACGCCGGCGCCGTCCAGCCGCTTGCCCCCCGGCAGCTGCGGCTGCGGCTGCTTCGCGATGGACGACATGCACAGGTCCGGGTAGTCCGTCTTCAGGCACAGGCTCCGCACGATGTCGGCGCCCAGGCGCGATCGGCGTTCGGCGGCGCCGGCGCGGGCGTTGGCTTCGGCTTGGCTCGCCTTGGCCGGCGGCCCAGGCTTGGTGTGACCCCCGCGCGGAACGCAGACGGCGCCCGCCGGTACTGGCGCCACCGCGGCGGCGAGGAGGAGGCTGAGTAGGAGGCAGGCGACGAGCGTCGGCGGCGTCGTCATGGCGGAGGAGAGGGGGGAGAAATGGAGGATACAGTTTGATTACGGTCTGGTGTAAATAGAAGGAGACGTGGTCAATTAATAATGGGTTTATATTAGTTCTGTTTATTTAGTTAATGATTTATTTGAATGTGAGGGAAAGGAGGGGATTGGCTGGCTGCATTTTCCCGGGAAAAGTGGCAGGAACGGTAGCCAGTGAAGGCTACCGGTGAGAAAATAGGAGGGGCAAAAAATAGCAAATGATGATTAGCTGCTATCTGTTTCTGAGTTTGAATTTCTGAGATACAAAATAATTACAATGGAGGGGGCAAATACAGTGAAAAAGTTTTTAATGCGGGCTTCATAGGACACTAGAAATAATCAAAGAAAGCAGTTTCATCTTTGCAGTATACGTTGTAGTCCTCGCTCGTCACACAAAGTGAAAAGTTTGACGCATTGAATTGGCCGGGTGTTTATAACAAAAAGGATGAGAGTACATTTTATTTTTATTTATTAGGCTTGTTGGTTCTTGGTTGGATAATTTTTCACTCCAAATTCTTCCAAACCACGTGGATTGGGGTGCACCCAAATAATCGTTTTTTAATCTAATCTGGATGTTCATGCTCCAATAAATTGCTATTATGGTAGTAGAGTATGCACATTAACAACACAATTGCTTGATGGGGCCGAATAACTAGTTCAGACCACGGGTGCCTTACATCTAGTGTATAGTGAATTGTATTGCTTGTGCCAACATGAGTAGGTGAGACGATGCTTGATGAGGTTCTATGGAAAATATCCTGTCTAGCTAGCCACCCTACTTTCCTTATATAGCCCGGGGTATATAGTCAAGTTTGATCTTTTGTGTTAGGATTCGCTTCTTAGTCCTATTATAATAGGATTTCCGATTGACTTGACATTTTTTTTTAAACGAACCGGCAGGAGAGCTGACTGTTATATTAAAAAGGAGAAAGCCAAAGATGGCTAAGGCGCTTTAGCCTGCCACGCCCCCAAAATAAAATATACCCAGAAAAGGATCAAGAAAAAGGTAGAAGAGTTGCCAAATGTTTTGCTCCCTGCCGCTTTTCCAAAGCCTTGCTTCATCTCTAATCTTGTTTAGTACTTGTTGATTTGTTGCGCCATTATGCTCGAAAATTCTTGCATTTCTTTCCTTCCACACTTCCCAACACACTAAGATGATCATATGTATAGCATGATGGTGAAGATACCTTATATAGATGCAGAACTCTAAATTATTGACCTGGTGCACCCTATATCTAGGGGACTAGATATGCGATGATACCATGGGGGAGTTGACAATATCGTTGACACTCATTATACCAGCTATATTCATATTTCAAATATCGAAGATTTGGTTTTATAATAATTGAGAATATATTATAAGACTATGTAATATGCCTTATAAATTCTTTCTAAGACCTCACCTTACAAATACTCATTTGGTTTTACAATAATTGACAATATTGATTGGGCCAAACTTTGTAGGACTCACGTTTACTCTCATAATTCAGTATGAAAAAGCCGGACATGCAATACAGAGAATATTTGTGGTGGCTGGGTATCTAAACTTGGATTCAATTATAACCATATTTGTGGTGATGGACAGGGCATCTAACTGAATAGTTCCTTATTTAACTGCGTTTCACAAAAAAGAAAAGAAAAGAATTTGCTTATTCGGTTTTAGTGTTAGTCAGAATGTACACTCAAGGCTCAGAAAAGCCTTAGATTCCTTCACCTTGGATTGTGCTAACTTCAGTAGACATCTTATCCTTTTCTGGATTTCGACAAATTTGTTGAAGAGTTGTGTCTTCCATACCAAGGAAATATAATCAGTTAACTATGTAGTTTACCGCACATCTTTATATTTGTTGTAGTGATCAAAATAGATCTCGCTTAAGAAACTGCATACCATTTTGATTCCAGGTTTTGCTTGAATGCACACATGGAATCGATTATGCCGCACAATGTGTGGTTTTGATAGCTCCACATGACCTACATTGTATAAGTTTCTGCAACATATACAAAGATGTTTGTGATGGTTTTAATAGCTCTAACTTCAGTTTTTCAAATAAAGCTTCCTTTATCTAAAAAAAAGATAAAATGTTTGAGATAATTAATACTATGACATGCCGTTTGTCAAGGAGCTAATTAATTAAAACTTCATTTCTTCAAATGGGACATATAGGTTACTGAAACAAACATAAAAAATAATGTCAAGAACTAGGCTGCTGGAGTGAATAGTGTCCACAACCAGAGTTTTTACATGAGATGCTTTGTTTTTCTACTTGTATTTGCATTGTAATTAAAAAGAACTTCAAAGTAAAAGTATGGTGAGAACTTAAATGACTGTTTCTACAACAGGACATGATCTATCGTAACTATCTGACACCTCATTGCCGATGAGACAAACAATTCAGCTACAAACCCCTGAAAGACTTAGGTTCCTGTATCATCACAATACAGAGGCCAACTCCACCAAAGCAGAGCTTGCATTTTTTGCAAACAAGAAATGAGTGAAATTTTCGAAATGGCAATAGGTTCATGCCTCATCACTTCATCAGAAATGAGAAAACTACAGTGGAAATGCATTGCAGGTATCATCACAATACAGAGGCCAACTCCACCAAAACAGAGCTTGTATTTTTATGCAAACAGGAAATGAGTGAAATTTTCGAAATGGCAATAGGTTCATTCCTCATCACTTCATCAGAAATGAGAAAACTACAGTGGAAATGCATTGCAGAAGTAGCTTCTAAGATGAGGTAATAAAAAACAGAATTAATTGGTGCTCAACAGGTTCGAACTGGAGACCTTTAGTGTGTAAGACTAACGTGATAACCAACTACACCACAGCACCACTGTGACAGCAATTAACTCGGTTACAGAAAGATCGGACTTTACATTAACCAAATAACAAGGAACCAAGATGACAGGAGAAAGAAGACAGTGCATCCACTAAAGATACAGTTACACATTACACATTTGGCATGGCTCTGTTCGCTTGAGCTTATAAGCAAGAACCAGCCCTACTTTTTCAGCCATGGAATAGTGTTTTTCTCTTGCAACAAATCAGTTGCAGCAGCAATAAGTCCCGCCGAACAGAGGAGCTGAGGAGGTTAGATGTTATTGACTTCGTGCTACTGTTGGCTGTTAATGTTGGTCTACATCAGCTATAACAAAGCAACGATTAAACAGATCAAATATGTGCTATACAGGTGGGGAGATGAATGAGTATACAAATTGAATTGTGCGCATGGCTGAGACAAAGAGGAGCAAATGCTTCTATCCTAAGTGTATCTTGTATTGAGTAAATGCTTCTATCCTAAGTGTATCTTGTATTGAACCTAAATGTCACACATATCTTAATATCATCATAAGGGTATTGCAGATCCGACAAGCACCACCAGCCAAGTAGGCGCCTCCGTGCCTACAGTTTTCCTGGCTGTGTTGGGGAATATCCTGCCTCATCTACTACCTGCAAGATTTGATGTAACAATCTTATTAGGACTGATTAATATTTTATGTTTGGACATTAATAGTAGTAGTTTCTGTTTTAGATAATAGCTAAACTGAAAATCAGGGATGCAAATATCTTGCCAGAGAATAAGAATCCCTTGTCAACTAAAGTTCAAATACTTTTGATCCCGGATTTCTTAATAAAGTAAAAGCATAGATACAAAAATCAATACTTACATTGCCTGAACTTGATAAAGGGGATCAAACATGAATAGTTCCCTCTGCTCATCTGTTGGATTTGTTAACCACCGACAGAACATCCATGCTGCCCCAGCAACTGATGACACAGACAGGATCGCCAAGAAGCCAAAATGGGAGACATCGTTCGCAATTATAGCCATAGCAAGCATGACTAACTCTGCAAGGCTTGCAATTGAAACCTCCATTCCTCCAATTAGATTTGCTTTTGAAGCAGGAACACCTGTCTGGACGATTTGAGTCCCCACAACATCATAAGACATGTGCCCCAACCGAGACAATGCCTGCAGATTAACACAGAATAGATAGGATTACTCAGTAGCATTCAACTAAGTTCTATTGAAAGAGGAAATATGGAGTGAAGATTTCAGTCTTACAATGGATGCTAGGAATATAAGTAGAGGTGTCCTTTGTGAAATTGAACCAGCCCAATACACCGTGAGCGCAATTGACAAGAGTGAAGCTTGAAATATCAATCCAGCAGCCCCCGCCTGTTATAACATTAGCCGTTTGCATGAACTGCAAAAGAAATTACTGAAACAAAACCAACAAGGTAGATGTCACACCTTTAGAACTCCAACTCTTTTCACCAGGCTTGAGGAGATGAATGTTGCAACAAGGCCCATGATAGAGCACAATCCACTGAAAGCACCAACAAGGGATGGACTGATACCTGTTCAAAATTGATAGATATAGTCTTGTAGAGAGCCTTTTAAGGTAGTTGTACAGATTTGAACCAGAGAAGTGAAACCTACCGCGATGCATCAATAATGCAGTCATTATGGCACCTGGAGCAAGTGCAACATTGAAATTTAGGAACACGGTAGCTGCACTTGCAGGTAGAACTGTTTGCTGCTTATACTCATTCCAACCATGTTTGATAGCACTCAAGCTATTTTGAACTGAAGGTTAAACAGACTGTTAGACCATACACCAAAGTAAAATTAACAAGCTAATCATATCAAAGTTCCTCACCTATCCTGCGTACATCTAAAAGATCAGTACAAATAGATTCATCAGTGGCTGGTTCTAGAGGAATCAAGTGCATGGCATGAAACTCTATTGATTAGTTGACCCAACATGACCTGAAATTGAAAATACCAAATAGCACTGTGAGGACGCTACGTCTGGCTACCCTATTCAAGTTTTAGGAGTGACGATAAATGTGGTTTACCAGAACAGGGAAACTGCATATCATTAGACCACAAGCAATCTTCAAACAGGTCACAGGATGGTATCTGGACAGAAGAAGGCCAAAAACCGAAGCACCAACTGTCTGCAATCATCCCAAGAAAGGTTATTATGTCCACTCAAAACAGGATATTGTGTTCAGCTATTTGCATCCAACAAATAGAAAATAAGATTGATCAATGATCAGCTTTGTTGTGTGCTGAAGTATCAATGAAATAAGATGATTATATGCAAGTCTAAGAGAGAAAAATCGCACCTCACAAACTAGATCAAGTCGGTTGAGCACAGCATTAGCTTGAGCTAATGCAACAGGCCTGTTTGTTCCTGCTAACTTCACAGAGAAAAGAATTTTAAGGGAACAAGTTGATCAAAGACAACAACAAGCAAGTTATTCTGAAATCTCTATAAGATAACAAACTTTTCCATTTGCACTGATGTAGGTTCTTAGTTCCATCTCACAAATTTATCTTGTAGGAAGGTGATATCAAGTATTTGAGTCAGACAAAGCAACAGTCTACAATAGTAATGGGGATTAGCAACCCTACCAACACAACCCAGTCGCGCTCCATGGACACTCCTAGCGCCAATCCTGCAAGCCTTTCGATAGCTCCAGCTGCCACTAGTGCAATGAACCAAGGTCTCAGAACCACAGCTGTTGTAGAACCATGGCTCAGGTTTCTTAGAGCATAGATGACAGTTGCAGCTGATATCAACTGAGTGGCTACCTGCAAGATCAGATTGCACAAAGAACTAGCATCAATTAAAGAACATGGCAACTTGTCCTTTTTTTTTGCCAAACATAAGAGACTAGAGAAGATAAAGGACATGCACCTGCACAGCATTCAATGCTGTGTACATGGGTATTCGAGGGAAATGATCCATAAGTTTGCCAACTATTGGAGCCCCAACAAACACAGAAAGCTGGAGATCATCGATTTAATTAGACTACTGATATAGAAGGTTTATCTCAAATTAAATTAATTACAGTGGTAAGTACCTTCGTGAAGAAACCAACAATAGCCACAGGCAATAGGTTTGGATGAAGAATTGCCAGTGCAGCAGGCCAAGCAAAATTCCACAGTTGTTCCACCAAGTTACCAAATAAGTAACTAGCATATAGAGCTGCATCAATGTTGTATGATGTTTAAAGGTTATTTAAGTTCCATGACAGGAAGATCTTAAGGTAAAAAAAATGAATCCATAGGGGTACAGTACAGCTATTGCTCCTTCTGCAAGGCCTTGAATTTTTTAATCAACTACCCATAACATGGATCTTTGTTCTTCCAAGAAATTTGCAGCATATTTGAATAACTTATGCAGTAAGCAGTAACGCAGGTGCTACAATCGAGGTGATCCTGAAAAAAAAAACATACCGTATAGTCCAGCAGGATGAGCAGGAGTGGATGCCAAAGTATGTTGCTCTCCTTCAGACAAGACCTGTATTATAAACAAAAAATTACAAAAGGAAAAAAGAAACCATTCGACAAAGAACATCAGTAAGGGAAGAAGATCCATACCGGCAACTCTTCAAAATCAGAAGGACAGGAAGCCCTATCATGCAGCGGAAAAGGACTAGAATCTAGAACATCTCCTCGAAGATTAACAACTGGAATGGAGCATACTGATGGCAATGATGGGTGATCATCGAAAGTTTCTTCTTTATTTACAGTACTAACATCAACCTCAATGTTTGTAATGTAACACTCCGGGACAAAATTTTGTAGCCTGGCAAACACACACATGCAACATGTTAGTGGTCTACAGAATCTTAAATCGATGGAAATTTCAAGAGCAAAATCTAATACAAGAAGACAGCATCATGAGCTCAATCAGCTGGACCCCGAATGCTATTACAGTGTTTCTAGTCAATTAACCTCCCTTGTCCCCACCGGATTCAATGTTGAACACATCTATACCAATAGGAAAAATTTATACACACATGCAAGGCAACATAATTTAGCTTTCATTTCCATAACCGAAAGTAGCAAAAGCTATAAAGGAGCCAGAAGCCCAGCATCCACAGCAAAAATTAACCATAAGAAACACGCTTCATGACACATTTCAACTCCTGATTCCCACATCAAGCATCCCAATGGGAAGAACCTAACCTACCAGTGTTAAGCAACCTTCCCTAATCTCAACCACCAATCTTGCACATGAATCGTCCCCAGTTCAAATCCCCTATAAGCTAGGAAACCACCCCTCGTCCACCTCGCGAGCTCCAATATTCGAAAGAAGGAACCTTTCTCCTCGCGCACTAAAGCACCCTAAAGGAGCCGCCGCGTTTTGCGGCGAGAGCCAGCGCGGGCCGGCAGCAGCAGCAAGCAGATAGACACACACTCACCTGAGCGCCGCGACGCCGAGGGACGAGGCAGTGGGCCTCAGGCGCAGCGTCCACGCGCCGGAGAGGCGGCGGCGGCGGACGAGGGACGCCTGTGGCGAGGCGAGGAGAGCGGAGGCTGCGGCGGCGGCGGCGGCGCGACTACTCATGCAGCCTTGCACAGGACCAGGCGCCGCCGGGGAGTTCAGGCTCGGCACAAGGTTCCGGAAGCATGTGCCTGCAGGACTGCAGCCTTATCTTGATGATGAGGCGGAGGCGCGGGGGCGAGAGGGCGGAGAACCAGAGGAGAGGAGCGAGCGAGGGGGCGCGCCAAGCTGCCCAACTCCAATCCAGGGGAGTGGGCAGTGGAGGGGAGGATGGAGGAGAGATAGGAGGGGCCCTATCAGCCGTCTGATGATTTTTCTAGCATTGTGATGTTAGATGAAAATCCCAGAATCAGTAGAGCGAGAGATGTTCCGTTCTGGAGCAGTGCAACTGCCCGGGAATCTCCGTGGAATTTATAGTCGCGGTTTGAGTTGCGATGCATTACATGGCCTCAGGTTTTTTTTTGCCATAAAAAAAACCACAGGACACAGATGGTTGAAATTCCGTTGGGAATCTCGTCCAGTCAAAATCACCCTTGCTTTTATCCTCGAGAGAAGTCCGAATGCAGGCCACAATATTTTTAAAAGAATATGCATACTATGGGTCTAAAAAAATTCTATACATTACTCTATTTCCTAAAATAAGTGTCGTTCTCGCTTTCAGACAAGTCAAACGTTTTTAACTTTGACCAAATATATACAAAGAAAATATTAGTATTTATACTAAATAATTAATATCATTAGATAGATCGTTCAGCTTATTTTTAAAATAAATTTATTTAGAGATACAAATGTTGCTAATATTTAGCATAAATCTAGTCAAACTTAGAAAAGTTTAACCAACGCGGATACTATAGTGACACTTGTTTTGAGACAGAGGAAGTAAGACGAAGATGTTATTATTGATATAACTAGGTTTTATTAGTCTATTTAATTAAATTAAATCAAATAAATTCAAAGCTCCTGTTTAATGCTACAATTTATGTGTTTTAATGAATCTAAGGGCAATGACAGTAATATGTTTGTTGAGTTGTGCTCAGTGTTCATATATATATATAGAGAGAATTCCTTATTTGACACTGGGAAAATGAGTCGTTTCTTTCTTGGCCCTGAAATTTTCTTCGTTCCCTATTTGACACTCACTTCAACTTTCGTTCCTAATTTGACACTGCCGTCAATTCCGTTAGCTAACGGTGTTAACTGACCGTTAAAAAGACGTTTTTGCCCCTAGAAAAAAAACGGCGAAGCAAATTTGAGAGGAAAAAAAACCTGCGCCCGCCTCTGATGCATGCGCCCAGCTAAAAAAAAGGCGCAGGTTTTTTTTTCCTCTCAAATTTGCTTCGCCGCTTTTTTTTCTAGGGGCAAAAACGTCTTTTTAACGGCCAGTTAACACCGTTAGCTAACGGAATTGACGGCAGTGTCAAATTAGGAACGAAAGTTGAAGTGAGTGTCAAATAGAGAACGAAGAAAATTTCAGGGCCAAGAAAGGAACGACTCATTTTTCCAGTGTCAAATAAGGAATTCTCTCATATATATATACATGGTCGCATCGAGTTGTACCGATATGTACACCACAAGTCATGTTCAATTTTGCCAGAAGCTAGTATAAAGAAATGACAAATATTCATATCTAGCACCTGATTTTAAGAACAAAACTAGATGTGCATCATATGTAAGTCTAGGAAGTCAAATCTCACATATAACTACAAATAAGGGTAATATCAAAAGATAATGCTCAATATATAACATACTTAGTATAAAAAATATAACCTTAGATAGCAAACGGCGGAAAGATAACTCTGATCTTCGGGTGAAGACTTCAATTCCACAGAGATAACTGACTGGTTGATCACAAGCCTAATTCCTCCAAACTCTAGCAATCTGGTACCCATTCGGGATTTTATCCAAATATTTGAAAAGTAAAGCAAGCGTAAGTACATATCGTACTCAACAAATATAACATAGGGTTCATGAGGCTCAAAAGGCTTTATCGGGGACCAATACTAGGGTACCCGAAGAGGAGGGGCTAATGGTCGTTATACGTTAATCCATCCAAGCAGTCAATGGTGCGACTACAGCTCCAACCGACACTGAGGCTGCGGGCTCCGCCTCGTCCGATCCCAAGGTCATGTGATCCGCCTCACCTAACCTCTGGGGGCGGGCTCCGCCTCGCCCGACATTGAGGTCGCGGACTTAGCCTCGCCTGACCCCAAGGTCGTGCGATCTGCCTCGCGTGACCTCTGGGGGCGGGCTCCGCCTCGCCCAACACCGAGCCTGTGGACTCCGCCTCGCCCGACCTCTAAGGGTAGGCTCCGTCTCATCCAACCCCAAGGTCATGCGATCCATCTCGCCCGCCCTCTGGGGACGGGCTCTGCCTCGCCTGACACCGAGGCCGCAGGCTCCGCCTCGCCCGACCTCTAAGGGTGGGCTCCATTTCGCCCGACCCCTGAGAGCGGGCTCCTCCTCGCCCAATGTCTGAGGGCAGGCTCTGCCTCGCCTGACGTCTGAAAGCTAGCTCCGCCTCACCCGATCCCTCCAGCACGGCTCCTAACGGAAGCTCATGCCACTGCCAACCACTACGGGCTAGAAAGTATAACCCAAGGTCAAACTTCTGGCATCGTATAAGGAGAGGTCACGTCTCAACACGACCCGTCCCCACGACATGTCATTCTAGGAAACTCACATCACCCACAGTGATGGACGCGTGGTCACTATGCTGCCTACTCCCTATACGGTCGCTAATCAGCACGCTGGTTTGCCACGCCGCCCGCTGGGGCGGAGTGGGACGTAACGACCTGCTAACAACGCTAGGGCATGGCATCATCGGCGGACAGGCGCCCGGCGTGGAGCTGTCCCTGTCACCACCGTCGTGTCAGCGGGACCCGCGCAAAGGAAAAGAAAGGCCCGGCGACCCTGAAGGACTTTCTCTCTCTCTCTCTCCCATTCTCCTCTTTTCTCCCGCTGTAAAACGTGTTTTCCCTTTCCTATAAAAGGGAAAGCAGGGCACCTCACTAAGAGGCATCAGATCAGATAAAAAATCACTAGCATCAAACCTCGAACACATAGTCGAGCAGCGACCGAGCTCTCGGTACCCATTTGTTCTTTCCACCAGAGACTTGGGACCTGTCCCTTTCTCGTCCGTTTGTAACCCCTACTATGAACTTTTCAGTGCTAGTAACATGAGCAGCAGCAACGAACTGGACGTAGGGACATTCCACCCGAACCAGTATAAACCTCGTGTCCTCTTAGCACACCATTCGAGCCAGACACGTAATATTAGAAATTTACTTGTTGGTGTTTACTCGAAACACCGACAAGCTAATACTGGTTAACTGCGATTAGCTTTTAATGAGTCATGATTTTAGAAATATGGTGGCAACAAGTTTATCCATAAGCCCACATAAACACATGATCAAGTAAACATGAATAATGAATAGCATAAACAGTAATCATTAGTGAGCATCTTTATCATCAGTATCATCAGTGTTCATCATCTATTCCGTAAATGTTCTAAGGCCGCTCGTAACCGTGAGCATGGCTGATATACCAGTTTTACACTCTATAGAGAGTGTACACTTTCACTGTGAGTCATGATTTACCCTTTCGCCTGAGGCGGCCAACCTCTTAACCCACTACCAAGGAAGGTCAGCAGGGTTGTATGGTCGAGATGACGACTAGAGGAGGGGGGTGAATAGTCATTATTAAAATCTAATCACGTCGGCTAACCGAAACAAATGCGGAATTATAATAATCGGTCTAGCCGAGACTATACCCCTCTATCTATGTTCTCTAGCACCTTGCAAAGATCCTAATTAAGCAATAAAGGTGCCGGGCTAGCTAGAGCTCACCTAACCAATTCTAGATGCAAGGTCACACGAACCTATGCCACTAGTACTTTACGCAACGGAGAGCTTCTAAATATGCTAGTAAGCAAAAGCACAAAGCCAGCTAAGCTCACTAGCAATGCTCAATAATATGGCAACCAATGACAAATTAGAGAGCGCAAATACTTAGCTACACAAACTAAGCAATGTGACTAATAAGGTTACACAAACCAAAATAGTCACGTAAGGGAGCTACTTCTATGCTATACAAGCAAGAAGGTAACTAGTGAGCTACACAAGCTAACTAATTACAAGAGCAACTACACAAGCACAATGTATATAAAAGTAATTACAAGCTTATGTAAGTGGATTGCAAACCAATGGGAAGAACAAGGTTGACACGGTGATTTTCTCCCGAAGTTCACGTGCTTGCCAACACGCTACGTCCCCGTTGTGTCCACCGCTCACTTGGTGGTTCGGCGACTAATTGGCATCACCCGCCAAACCCGCACGTTGGGCACCGCAAGAACCTACCCTAAAAGTGAGGGTAGCTCAATGACATGCTCAACTAGAGTTGCTCTTTGCGGCTCCCACGGGGCGAGCACAATGCCCCTTACAAAGCTCTTCTCCGGAGCACCGCACAAGCTTCTTGCGGGCTTCGACGGAGACCACCACCAAGCCATCTAGGAGGTGGCAACCTCCAAGAGTAACAAGCGCCACTGGCTTGCAACTCAATCATCTAGTGCCACTCGATGCAATCTCACAATGCAACGCACTAGAATCACACTCACTCGCAATCGATTCGTACTCTTGCAAGCACAAGTGAGTTAGAGGGCATCCAAGCACTCCTACACAAGCCACATAGGTAAGAGGGTGCTCAGCGACTAGCCTAAGTCAAGCCACACACTCCTTTTATAGTTCCAAGGGCTAAAATAGTCGTTACCCCTTTACTAGACAAAACGCTCACTGACCGGACGCGCAGGTCATAACGATCGGACACGCAGGTCACAGAGTCCGATCGCTAGGATGACACCACGTGTCCCCTCCTTTCGAAGCCAATTGTTGGGCTTCAACGGCTAGCTCCCACGTGCACATACTCTTGACCAGACACGCCTAGGTCCAACGACCAGACACGCCAAGTCTGAGTCCAGTTACCACCACATTTCTACACAACTGACCGGACTTGCCTTTCTCCTACGACTGGACTCGACTCTCCCAGCGTCCGGTCACTTATAGAGAGGTTCCAGAGATGTTTTTCAGCGACCGGACGCGTCCAGACATCGCTAACCAGACTCTCCATGTGTCCGGTCGCTTCTAGACACGCTAAAAACACTGACCGGACGCTGTGACCAGACTTGCAAGTGCTGACCAGACACGTAGATCGCAGAGTTCAGTCATAGACCTTTCAATGCTAAAACGGCTATAACTCTTAGCTCTGAACTCCGATTTTGATGATCTTGGACATTTTGGAAAACTTACTCAGAGGGCTACACATCCCATAAGCATACTTGATCCAAATCACAATGGATCAAAACAGTATTCCAATCCAAGGAGCATCCTATAGTTCGGAGTACACCAAAAAGCCTTTTTCTCTTCTCTAAGTTGATTCACAACAACTCTAACTTCTTCTCATTTGCAAATGTGCCAACACCACCAAGTGTACACCACTATGTGTATGTGTGTTAGCTTTTCACAAACATTTTCCAAAGGATTAGTCACTCAACTTGCCACGCCACTCGATCCTAGGGATGATGCAAAGTTAGATCACTCGAGTGGCACTAGATGATGGATATGCAAACAAGTTTGCCCCTCTTGATAGTACGGCCATCTATCCTAAACTTGGTCATCAACTTCTCTACACACCTATGATCGGTGAAATGAAATGCCCTAGGTTATACCTTTGCCTTGCGTATTCCATTCCATCTCCTATGTCGATGCAACATATGCACCAACATGATCAACAATGATATGATCCATTTCATATCATCACGTGATCATATTGGTTCATCGATCTTGACTTCACTTGCTTTTCACCATTACCTTCGTTCATCAGTGCCAAGTCTTGCTCAAGCTTCACCGCCATGTGGTCCATCGCTCCAAAGCCTCTTACTTGCCCTTCACGCTTGCAACTGGTCCATCAAGCCAAGTCTTGTCTTGATCTTCTCCACCTTGATCATATGACTCAATGCCATGTCTCATGTGTAATAAGCTCCTTCATCATCATATGTGTGAGCTTTGCAACATCTCCAAACTATTTTCACCTTCATGGCATATGTTGCTCACACACATGTACTTGTGGACTAATCACCTGTGTATCTCACATAAACATAATTAGTCCACCTAGGGTTGTCACTCAATTACCAAAACCACACAAGGACCTTTCAATCTCCTCCTTTTTGGTAATTGATGACAACTCTACAAAGATATAGAAATTAAGCTCTTTTGGATTCATGTTGCTTACCCAAGCAATTTTACCATGTGTAAATGATTTTGGACAAGTACCACAAACCCAAAATGGTAGTATTAGCTCCCCCTACATATGTGCTAGAGTGTTTGTTTTGAAGCTCGCACATATGCATAGATTAAAATTATGGAAAAGTAATTACTACTAAATGATGCTAAGGTGTATAAAGTAAACCTTTGAAACGTGATACCAATCGGAGTTGCACCTTTAAGTTCATCCTTAGCACCATGGTTAGCTAGATAACCTCGTGAGATCAACATCAAAACCAAGATACTAGCATTACTTGAAAAGCATACCAAGTGTCTAGCTATTATCCTATGCATGCTAGTTTTTATTTCATCAATCAAATTCTACAACTAGCATACCTCACACAAGCATGCATATTGAATTTAAGAACTTATGCAATGCAAGCAAGCACATGAATATGCACATATCAAATGCAATCAATCAAAGTTCATGAGCTTGCTCCCCTATTTATGTGCTTCTCTTGTCCAACAATTTTGATCCATCTCTTTTTTTTAATGTTGCTCCATCTTTGTCCTTGTCCATGTCTAACCTCTACTTCTTTATTTCAATCTCTCCCAAAGCTTTCATATCTTATCTCCCCCCTTGTACAATCTTAATCTTAAAGCTTTCATATCTTTGTACAATCTCTCCCCCTTTGTCATCAATTTCTATAAAAGGTGTGCTTCTCATTGATGCAAAGGTATGTATTTAGGGTAAATGGTTAAGACTTGAATCTTGTATTTTCATGGACATCACTTGATTGTTGGATGACACCACTTGTAGATACCACTTGTAACTTATACCACTTATATCTTGTGTAGGGCTTCTTGAGATACCACTTTTTTGTTGTGGTTGGCTTGCTTCATCTTTTGATCAATGCTTGCATGAGAGCATCATTGTGAGAATACCACTTGAAATATCATGATTAGCTCTCTTTTGGGTGTTGCTTGTTTTTCTTGAGCAATCCTTTTGATTGCTTCAACTAAGCATCTCAAATATTTTTTGGATTACCACTTCCATGTTAGTCTTCCAAGTACCACACTTGGTTTACCTACTCATAGGCGGCAAGCCCCTACACTAGGGAGAAGTGACCTCTCTCCAAAAACCATTCTTGATACTCACTTGAAATGACTTGATTGATTGATCCAAATGATGGACTTAACTTGATGAGTAACGTTGATTTCTTCTTTAAGTCCTTTTCTTTCTACTTGTTTAAGTCTTTTTCTTTCTAGCAAATGATTTTCAATAGCCATTAGAACTTAAACTTCATCTTCATCTTAAGTTTGATCTTGATCTTCCAATTTGAGTACCAAATGTGTGCAAAGTACACTCCACAATCAAATGGCCTTATACTCTTTGATTGTCATGCTTAAAGATCATATTAATACCAAACTTAGGTGCCTCAATTACTTATAAACATGTTTCTAACTTGAGGACCTTTCAATCAAAGTGACTCTAGAGCAATCCAACATTTGTCACTTTTCTAGCAGATTTTGTACTCTTCAAAGAAAAATGCATATCTCCCAAAGTACAAATCCAAATTCTACGAAATTTGGTGGAGATATTCTTAACTAAGTTATCTAGCAACTGTAAAAATTTGAGCTTCATTTGACTTCTAGATTACTACCAGATTTCAATTCTTCCATCATTGCTACATGCTAAAAACTACTGCACTATAGCTGACAAGATTCACTTCAAAACTATAGCATCTCTTATCCAATTCTCATGAAATTTGTATAGCATCTTATATCATAAGTCTATAGTATGTACACCAATTTTTATACCAATATAATAAGTTTTAATCACTCAAACAAGGCTAAGATCACAACTAGCTCAGATTTTGCAATATAAGACAGATTTCAATCACTTGAGCTATACTTCAAATGTGAATCAAACTTGAAATCAACTTGTTTGAATACTTTCATAAGACATAAATCCATTCAATCCACTTACTATATGTCATCATATGAACTTATCCAACACAAATTAATCCAAACTTGATTACTAATCAATTTATCCATTCAAACATCTTATAGCAAGCAACATTGCATATTTATCCAATTCAATCAACTCATATGCACCCAAATGAAATGATCAATAAGATATATACCTTGGTTAGCTCATGATCATCCAATTTGCAAGCTTTAACTCAAGTATTTTTGCAAGCCATCAAATAATCCAATAAATCACCATAACTTGATCATGACACTTGTATGCTGAAGCACATTTGGACTTCACTAATTCTTGGTTTGGCATTGGGATAGAATTGCATTAAGCTTCAATGCTTGATTCAACATATGGTGATTAATATAAAAATAATTGAATCAAGACTCTAATGTCATGGTACCTATACACATTCATCCACTTTTTGATGGTACCCAAACAATTTTGGGTCCTCTCAAGTTAGGAGCAACATACTTAGGCAATGTCTTAGTATGAGTAGCGGGATGTTTTATAATAGCAACCATAGAGGTACCATTACCATCCTTCCTAAGCATAGAATCATCATCAATTGAAATAGGCTTAGGAGTGTTACCTAGGGGACATGAATGTGTCATGTGTCCCATTTCCCGATATGAGTAGCACTTTCTCTTTGCTTGAGCCTTTTCTTCCTTGCTCATGTTGTGCTTCTCATTGTCTTGCTTCTCCTTGTTTGCTTGAGCCTTCTTCTCAAGCTTGTTTGGACAACCCGAAGCTAGGTGGCCCAATGTGTCACAACTATAGCATCTCATGTGAGCAATCTTCTCCATTTTCTCTTCTTTGTTCTTGCTCATTTGCTTTGTATCTTGATTCATCTTTGGACGCAATGCTCTTTCTCTTGCTTTTCCACCCCTTCTAGTTTTCTTCTTCTTTATCATCAAATTACAACCATCTTCATGGTTGATCTTGATTTGCTCTTGGGGTATCTTCTCTTGCTCAACTTGTGGCTTTGGTTGAGGCTCTTCTAGTTGCTTCACCAATTGCTTGGTTGGGTACATTGAAAGGTCCTAATATGGCTAGAGGGGGGTGAATATCCTATTTAAAAATCTACAAATCAACTAGAGCAATTTGATTAGTATGATAAATAGCAAAATGCAAACTTGCTCTAGCTCTACAAGGGTTGCAAGCCACCTATCCAACAATTCTAGTTTCAATGATTACTAGGCACACAACTTGCAAAGTTACTACTCACTAAAAGCTCTCAATCTTGCTACTCTAAAGAGCTCTATTAGATGAACTTAAAATAACAAAGGAAGCTCTTAATTCTAATTACACTAAAGAGCTTGCCACAGCTAGTTTGCAAGAATATAAAAGAGTGAGTAGGGTGATTATACCGCCGTATAGAGGAATGAACCAATCGCAAGATGAATACTAAATCAATCACCAGGAGAATACCAAAGGGCAATAGATAATCAATTTTTCTCCCGAGGTTCATGTGCTTGCCGGCACGCTAGTCCCCGTTGTATCGACCAACACTTAGTGGTTTAGCGGCTAAGAGGTGTTGCATGAACCTCGTCCACACAATTGGACACCGTAAGAACCTACACATAAGTGAGGTAACTCAATGACGCAAGCAATCCACTAGAGTTACCTTTTGGCTCTCCGCTAGGGAAGGCACAAGACCCCTCATAATCACCACAATCAGAGCCGGAGACAATCATCGACCACCGCTCAATGATCCTCGCTGCTTCAAGCCATCTAGGTGGCGGCAACCACCAAGAGTAACAAGTGAATCCCACAGCGAAACACGAATGACAAGTGCCACTAGATGCAATCACTCAAGCAATGCACTTGGATTCTCTCCCAATCTCACAATGATGATGAAACAATGATGGAGATGAGTGGGAAGGCTTTGTCTAAGCTCACAAGGTTGCTATGTCAATGCAAATGGCCAAGAGAGTGAGCTTGAGCCAGCCATGGGACTTAAATAGAAGCCCCCACGAAATAGAGCCATTGGGCTACTCACTACATTGAACACGGGCCGATCGGATGCTCTGGTTAGATTGACCGGATGCAGAACCCAGTGTCCGGTCGCCCAATGATAGCCACGTGTCCCTCTATGTTCAACCACAGCCAGCCGATCTCAATGGTTGAGACATGACCGGACACAGCAGCAGAAGTGACCGAACGTTGCTGAACCCCAGCGTCCAGTCATTTACAATAAGCTCCCAGAGACGGCAAATCATGATCAGACGCGTCCGGTCGACCTTGACTAGATGTAGCTAGCGTCCAGTCAGTCTCCTTGATCTCGATACTGCTACATCGGCTCTGACCAGACGCTCTTCTAGCATCCGGTCAGTCTGAGACCCAGCGTCTGGTCACAAGATCAATGCTAGGTCTTCACTGCCACGCTTGACCGGATGTGCCGGTCCCCTAAGACCAGCGTTCAGTCACTTAGTGAAACAGCGAGACTGACCCTCTTTAATCTCTATCTTCTTCACCCTTGCTCAAATGTGCCAACCACCAAATGTATCACCTTGTGCACATGTGTCAGCATATTTTCACAAATATTTTCAATTGTGTTAGCACTCCACTAGATCCTAAATGCATATGCGATGAGTTAGCATCTAGTGGCACTTTGATAACCACATTTTGATATGAGTTTCACTCCTCTTAATAGTACGACTATCAATCCTAAATATGATCACACTCACTAAGTGTCTTGATCACTAAAACAAAATGGCTTCTATAATTTATACCTTTGCCTTGAGCCTTTTATTTTTCTCTTTCTTCTTTTCCAAGTTTAAGCATTTGATCATCACCAAGCCATTACCATTGTCATGATCTTCACTATTGTTTCATCACTTAGAGTAGTGCTACCTATCTCATGATCACCTTGATAAACTAGGTTAGCACTTAAGGTTTCATCAATTAACCAAAACCAAACTAGAGCTTTCAATCTCCCCCTTTTTGGTAATTGATGACAACCCTTACACAAAGATATGAATTAAAGTTCAATTGAATCCATGTTGCTTGCCCAAGCATATTTACTATGTGTAAAGGATTATGGACAAGTTTCATGAATTCCAAATGGTAGCAATTTGCTCCCCCTATATATGTGCTAAGAGTTTGGATTGTAGCTTGCACATATGCTTAGATAAGAAATATAGGAGATAATTTCTACCAAATGATGCTAAGGTATAAGAGATGGACCTTTGAAGCGTGATACCAATCGAAGTGCACCAATATGCCATCCTTCGCACCAATAGTAACTAGACATACACAAAAACTAGAATACCACGTGAGATCAACATTAGAAGTACGGGTCTAGTTTCCATAAGAAGAACATAAGTCTAGTTACTTTAGCTCAATATCACTTGGAAACTCTTGAGATGAAATCATTAGATAACCTATGCATGCTAGATTTTCATTTCATCATTCTAATCTTACAATTAGCATACACCACACAAGCATAAATATTAAGCTTTAAAACTTGTGCCACGCAAGCAAACATATGTAATGCACATTCAAATGCACCATACAAGTTCATGAGCTTGCTCCCCCTATTTGTATGCTCAAAATTTTAATTAATCCCCCTTCTTTTGTCATATCTTATCTCTCCCCCTTTGTTCCTTTGTTGTCTTTTCACTATCTTTGTACACTATTTCTCCCCCTTTGTCATCAATGACCATAAAGGCTTAAAGTATAGATAGGTTAACAATTTGCACAAAAGGTGAGCTCAAATTATAGATTGGTTAGGGAGAAACCATGTGAAATGAGGATCATTTTTCCAATATGGTTCAATCTAGATTACTTGCAAAAGATATTTAACTCGGTTTGATCCAAGGACAAGCTTCTTCACACCTCCAAATAAGGGTTATCTTGTACCATGTTGAGTTAAACACTTGTAGCTTATTTTCTAGATCAAACACTAGGTTTACAAGCCCACAAACATGTCATATGCTACCACTAGATTATTTCAAACATACAAGCAATAGTGGTACCATACAAGCATCAAATTCATTTGATTTTTATGAATGAGCCTATTCAAATAAGTGGGGGTGCATCAACACATATTTGAGAAATCAAGTATGTTCAATTCATTCCTTAGCTTGCAAAACCTCTTCTCATCAAGTGGTTTGGTGAAGAATCGGCAAGTTAATCTTCGGTGCCCGCACTCTCAATGTAAACATTCCCTTTTTGTTGGTGATCTCTTATGAAATGATGGCGGACATCAATGTTCTTTGTTTTTGAATGTTGAACTGGGTTGTTGGTGAGCTTTACGGCACTCTCATTGTCACATAGCAATGGCATTTGCTTGAATTTGATCCCAAAGTCACTCAAAGTAGCATTCATCCAAAGTAATTGAGCACAACAACTACCGGCCGAAATGTACTCCGCTTTGGCGGTTGAAAGTGCTACACTATTTTGATTCTTTGATGACCAAGACACAAGTGATCTTCCCAATAGTTAACATGTGCCTGATGTGCTCTTTCTCTCAACTTTGCATCCCGCATAATCGGAGTCCGAATATCCAATCAACTCAAATCTTGCTCCTTTGGGATACCACAATCCAACATTTTGTATATGCTTCAAGTACCTCAATATTCTCTTTGTTGTTTTTGAATGACTTTCTCTTGGTGAGGCTTGGAATCTAGCACATATACATACACTAAACATCACATCCGGCCTTGATGCGATCACATAGAGTAGGCTTCCAATTATAGACCAATACATCTTTTCATCCACCATGTTGCTACTAGCATCACTATCCAAGTTTTCACTTGTCCCCATTGGTGTACTAATAGCTTTACTATCATCCATTCCAAACTTCTTGAGCATGTCCTTGATATACTTGCCTTGACTCATAAATGTGCCATTCTTCATTTGCTTGATTTGAAGACCAAGGAAGTAGCTAAGCTCTCCAATCATGGACATCTCAAACTCACTTGCCATCATCTTGCCAAACTCTTCACAAAAATCTTGATTGTTGACCCAAATATGATATCATCAACATAGATTTGCATTACAAATAAGTCATTTCCAAGCTTCTTGGTGAAGAGAGTGGTGTCAACCTTTCCCATTTTGAATCCCTTCGAGAGTAGGAAATCCCTCAATCTCTCATACCATGCTCTTGGTGCTTGTTTCAATCCATACAAAGCCTTTCTCAACTTGTAAACATGTTGAGTTTCTTTTCATCTTCAAACCCGAGAGGTTACTCAACATACACAAGCTCATTGATGTACCCATTGAGAAATGTACTCTTCACATCCATTTGGTACAACTTGATGTTGTGGGCACAAGCATAGGCTAATAAGATCCTAATTGCTTCCAATCTTGCAACCGGGGCATATGTTTCTCCAAAGTCAAGACCTTCAACTTGAGTGTAACCTTGAGCCACTAATCTTGCTTTGTTTCTTATTACTGTCCCATCTTGATCTTGCTTGTTCCGAAAGACCCACTTGGTTCCTATCACATTATGATCCTTAGGCCTCTCAACTAACTCACATACTTGGTTTCTTGTGAAGTTGTTTAGCTCTTCATGCATAGCATTGACCCAATCAACATCCTTCAAAGCTTCATCTATTTTCTTAGGTTCAATGGATGACACAAATGAGAAATGCTCATAAAATGAAGCCAATCTTGATCTAGTTTGCACACCTCTTAAAATATCACCAATGATAGTGTCCAAGGGATGATCTCTTGCAACATTGGTTGGTTGAAGCACTTGCACTTGATTGCTTGCATTTGATAGATCACTTGGTTGAGATGATGAACTAGCCACTTGTTGTTGATCTTGCACTTTGTCATCACTAGTTCTTGCTTGAACTTGATCATGAGAACCACTAGCTTGCATATTTGAGTTAGAGAGCACTTGATTCTTGTCATCTTCAACATCAATCACCTCTTTAGGCCTTATATCACCAATGTCTATGTTCTTCATTGCATTGACCAATTGAGTGCCTCTTACATTATCTAGATTCTCATCTTCCTCTTGGGAACCATTTGTTTCATCAAACTCCACATCATGAACCTCCTCAAGAGTACTAATAGCCAAATTCTAAACTCTATAATCCTTGCTAGTAGTGGAGTAACCAAGCAAGAAACCTTCATCACATTTATTTTTAAACTTGCTCAGTCTAGTGCCTTTCTTCAATATATAGCATTTACAACCAAAAACCCAAAAATATGCTATGTTGGGCTTTCTTCCATTCAAAAGCTCATAAGGTGTCTTCTCCATCATGGGGTGACAATAGAGTTGGTTGCTATAATAGTAAGCCATGTTGATTGCTTCGGCCCAAAATGAATGACTCACATTGTACTCACTCAACATTGATCTTGCCATGTCAATCAAAATTCTATTCTTCCTTTCAACTAAGCCATTTGATTGAGGAGTGTACTTGGCCGAGAATTGATGTCTAATTCCAAATTCATCACACAACTCATCAATTCTAGTATTCTTGAATTCACTACCATTGTCACTTCTAACTTTCTTGATGGTTGTTTCAAACTCATTGTGAATGCCCTTGACAAATGATTTGAATGTTGCAAACACATCACTCTTGTCAACAAGAAAGAACACCCATGTGTATCTAGTGAAATCATCCACAATCACAAATCCATATTTGTTTCTACCAATGCTTGTGTATGTGGTTGGTTCAAATAAGTCCATGTGCATCAACTCAAATGCCTTAGATGTACTCATCATGCTCTTCTTAGGATGTGTGTTACCAACTTGTTTTCTGGCTTGACATGCACTACATAGCTTATCCTTCTCAAATATGACATCTTTCAAGCCTCTAACTAAGTCATGCTTAATCAATTTGTTCAATTAGTTCATTCCAACATTACCAAGCCTTCTATGCCATAACCAACCCATGCTAGACTTAGTGATCAAACATGTTGTCAATTGAGCTTCTCTAGCATTGAAATCAACCAAGTATAGATTTTCATATCTAAATCCTTTGAATATCAAGTTAGAGCCATCTACACTTATAATTTCTACATCATCCACACCAAATATGCACTTGAAGCCAAGATCACATAATTGAGCTACCAACAAAATGTTAAAGTTCAAGCTCTCTACTAGTAGCACATTGAAAATACTCAAGTCATTGGATATTGCAATCTTACCAAGCCCTTTGACCTTGCCTTTGTCATTGTCACAAATGTGATACTATAAATCCCATTGCTCTTGTTTTCATTGATTGAATTGAACATTCTTAGATCACTGGTCATGTGTTGTGTGCACCCACTATCAAGTATCCAATGCCTTCCTCCGGCTTTATAATTGACCTATAAAAGAAGATTAATTCTTTTTAGGTACCCAAACTTGCTTGGACCCTTGAAGGTTAGTTACCAAGGTCTTTGGTACCCAAATGACCTTCTTCTTTGGGCCCATAATTAGTGTACCAATGAACTTAGCCTTCACACCATTGGCACCCTTATCAAGCATGTAACAAGAATCAAATTTAATTGAGGATACATTAGGTAGCTTGTTCTTGTTAATCTTGCAATATTGCTCTACATGCCCAACTTGCTTGCATCTATTGCAAAACCGACCATTGCCCTTCACAAAGTTAACTTTGGGAGTGACAAAGGCCGCCTTACCTTTCTTGGGGGTATAGCCTAATCTCTCTTTATTGAGAGAAAACCTTTGGCTACCCAAGCACTTTAGCAAGCGGGCATCTCCACCATAGGCATTGCCTAAGGCACGAGTGAGCTCATTCACCTCCTTCTTGAGGGTCTCATTTTCCACCATTAATGAGGCATCACAAGTGAGACCATCACTCAAAGGTGAAGTAGAAGTAGTAGTGCTACAAGAAGTGTTAGTGAGAGCAACTATAATGGGCTTATAAAAAGATTCATCAATAAGATCACATGTTAGTCCCACATCACAAGACACGATCACTTGCTCCTTCTTGGCCTCCTCCTTCTTGACTTGCTTGATGAGAGAGGAGTGAGCTTTCTGAAGCTTAGAGTGAGCTTTGTCAAGCTTCTCATGGACTTCCATTAGCCTCTCATGAGTGGCATTGAGCTCATCGAGGGATTGCTCAAGAAATTTGACTTTCTTGTTCAATTCCTTGCACTCCTTTCTCATCATCTCAAAGCAAGTATGCACTTGCTCACACATGTCCATGAGCTCCTCCTTGGAGTACTCTTTGTCATCATCATCACTCCTACAAGCATCACTTTCACATTCATCATCATCACTCACATCATATTTTACCTTGGTAGGCTTTGCCATGAGGCATGTCAATGGAGTGTCGAAGATGGAGGGCTTGTTGTTGATGGTGATGCTTGCTAGTGCTTTCTTGATAGATTTCTTGTCATCATCACTAGAGTCATCACTATCCAAAGAGCCATCACTATCCCAAGTGACCACATAGCCTCCACCCTTCTTCTTCTTTTGGAAGGTCATTCTCTTTTCCTTCTTCTCCTTCTTTTCTTTCTTATCCTTCTTGTGCTTCTTCTTCTCATCCTCATGATTGTCACTATTGTAGGGACAATTTGCTACAATGTGATCGGGACTTTTGCAATTGTAGCATCTTCTCACATATTCTTTGCTTTTGGTGTGATCTATTCTCTTTTTTGCACCATAGCCCTTCTTCTTCATAAATTTTCCCATCTTGTGTACAAGGAGGGACATAGCTTCATCATCAATGTCACTAAAATCATCATCATCACTTGATTCTTTCTTAGACTTGCCCTTGTTCTTGGATGATGATGAGCTAGCCTTGAATGCTATACTCTTCTTCTTCTTTTCTTCTTCTTCCTTCTTATCATCCCCCTCCCTTTCCACATAGTATGTCTCTTGGGTCATGACATCACCTAGTACTTGGTTAGGGGTAATCTCCTTCAATCCTCCTCTTATGATAAGCAATCTCAACATCTCAAATCTTAGAGGTAAGCACATCAAGAACCGATAAGAGACATCATCATCCTTGATCTTCTCTCCCAAGGCCTTCAAGTCATTTACAATCACTTGCAACCGATGGAACATTTCCGGAATGCTCTCATCTTCTTTCATTTTGAAGCTTGTCAACTTATCCTTGAGAATGTATAACTTAGCACTCTTCACCGCCGGTGTGCCCTCATATGTTTCCTCCAATCTCCTCCACACCTCATTTGCTCTTTCATAATCCTTGATTTGCTCAAATACCTTGGAATCAATGGCATTGTATATGGTGTTTAGAGCCATTTATTGCATTGCTTGTTGGTCTTGTCTTGGTTGGTGGGATCATCGGGATCAATGATAGCATAGTCATTCTCGGTCACTTCCTATACTTGATCATTGATTGAACCAAGATACATCCTCATCTTTCTCTTCCAATAATCATAGCATGTGCCATCAAATAACGGTGGTTTGCCTCCCACATGGTTGAACACAACTTGAGCCATAATTTAACACCGAGGTTGTTAAGCCTTCAATCAAATGGTGACCACGGCTCTAATACCACTTGAAAGGTCCTAATATGGCTAGAGGGGGGTGAATAGCCTATTTAAAAATCTACAAATAAACTAGAGCAATTTGATTAGTATGACAAATAGCGAAATGCAAACTTGCTATAGCTCTACAAGGCTTGCAAGCCACCTATCCAACAATTCTAGTTTCAATGATTACTAGGCATACAACTTGCAAAGTTACTACTCACTAAGAGCTCTCAATCTTGCTACTCTAAAGAGCTCCACTAGATGAACTTAAAATAACAAAGCAAGCTCTCAATTCTAATTACACTAAAGAGCTTGCCACAACTAGTTTGCAAGAATATAAAAGAGTGAGTAGGGTGATTATACCGCCGTGTAGAGGAGTGAACCAATCACAAGATGAATACTAAATCAAACACCGGGAGAATACCAAAGGGCAATAGACAACCAATTTTTCTCCTGAGGTTCATGTGCTTATCGGCACGCTAGTCCCCATTGTGTCGACCAACACTTGGTGGTTTGGTGGCTAAGAGGTATTGCATGAACCTCGTCCACACAATTGGACACCGCAAGAACCTACCCACAAGTGAGGTAACTCAATGACACGAGCAATCCACTAGAGTTACCTTTTGGCTCTCCACCGAGGAAGGCACAAGACCCCTCATAATCACCACGATCGGAGCCGGAGACAATCACCAACATCCGCTCAACGATCCTCGCTGCTCCAAGCCATCGAGGTGGCGGCAACCACCAAGAGTAACTAGTGAATCCTACAGCAAAACACGAATGCCAAGTGCCACTAGATGTAATCACTCAAGCAATGCACTTGGATTCTCTCCCAATCTCACAATGATGATGAAACAATGATGGAGATGAGTGAGAGGGCTTTGGCTAAGCTCACAAGGTTGCTATGTCAATGCAAATGGCTAAGAGAGTGAGCTTGAGTCAGCCATGGGGCTTAAATAGAAGCCCCCACGAAATAGAGCCTTTGGGCTACTCACTGCACTGAACACGGGCCAACTGGATGCTCTGGTCAGATTGACCGGACGTAGAACCCAGTGTCCGGTCACCCGATGATAGCCACGTGTCCCTCTACATTCAACCATAGCTAGCCGATCTCAATGGTCGAGACAAGACCGGATGCTACGGCAAAAGTGATCGGACACTGAACCCCCAGTGTTCGGTCGTTTACAGTAAACTCCCAGAGACGACAAATCATGACCGAATGCGTCCGGTCGACCTTGACCGGATGCAACCAGTGTTTGGTCAGTCTCCTTGATCTTGGTACTACTACATCGGCTCTGACCGGATGCTGCCTTCCAGCATCCGTTCAGTCTGAGACCCAGCATTCGGCCGTAAGACCGATGCTAGGTCTTCACTACCATGCCTGACCGGACGCGTCGGTCCCCTGAGACCAGCGTTCGGTCACTTAGTGAAATAGCGAGAGTGACCCTCTTTAATCTCTATCTTCTTCACCCTTGCTGAAATATGCCAACCACCAAGTGTATCACCTTATGCACATGTGTCAGCATATTTTCACAAATATTTTCAAGGGTGTTAGGACTCCACTAGATCCTAAATGCATACGTAATGAGTTATAGCATCTAGTGGCACTTTGATAACCGCATTTCGATATGAGTTTCACTCCTCTTAATAGTATGACTATCAATCCTAAATGTGATCACACTCACTAAGTGTCTTGATCACTAAAATAAAATGGCTCCTACAATTTATACCTTTGCCTTGAGCCTTTTGTTTTTCTCTTTCTTCTTTTCCAAGTTTAAGCATTTGATCATCACCAAGCCATTACCATTGTCATGATCTTCACTATTGCTTCATCACTTGGAGTAGTGCTACCTATCTCATGATCACCTTGATAAACTAGGTTAGCACTTAGGGTTTCATCAATTAACCAAAACCAAACTAGAGCTTTCACACATTGAGGTAAGGTGACCCCAAGTGCGGCACTTGAAGCACTTCACATGCTTGAGACTCTCTTCTTCTTTTATCTTCTTGAGCTTCTCAATGTTTGGGCAACCATTTACAAGGTGTCCCGCTTCATGACACCTGTAGCACATGGTATAAGAGAGCTTTCTTTGTTGTATCTTCTTCATCTTTCTTTCTCTCTTTATTTCGCCCTTTGTCATCTTCTTCTTGAAGCCAAGGCCACACTTGTCACCATAGTTTCTTTGAGTCTTCAACATGTGCTCAAAGGTGACTTTTGAGTTGTAGCACCTCTCTAGCTTGTTGCTTTTTTTTTCACTTGTTCATTGAGCTCATTGTTCTCCTTCAAAAGGTTAGTTTCACAAGACATAGAAGTAGAACAAGCATCTATATGTGAAGAGCATGGCATATCTAATAAATCATCACAAGAGGTGGATACATGCTTCTTGCCTACATCACAAGGGTTAGCAACAATTTATGATTTATCATTTGATCCATGTGATGAGCTCTCATTATTTTTAAGTTTCTTTGTAAACATTTTAATGAGAGAAGCATGTTGTTCTAATAATTCATCATGAGATGCAAGAAGTGTCTCATGATTCAATTTTAGCTCATCATGTGAAGATTTAAAAGCATCAAGTAATTTCTTATGTTCTTCACAAGAGTTCTTTATAAATGAGTTTTTATTTTATAATTTCAATGTTTTAGCTTTCTCATTTTCTAAAGACATGGTTATGCTAGCAAGTCTACTAACAAGCTCATCATATGAATCAACATGATTAACCACATTAGCATTTGATACCTTGGTGTCACCTTATGACATGAAACAATGTGGTGTAGTTGGAGAGCTTGTAGTAGCATCATCATCATGGCTTGAGCATGAACCAACATCGTTAAGATCACCACCAAGTGTGCTTGAGGTAGAATCTTTATGTGCAACACTTATGGCATCATCATCAACCTTGTCAAGTGAACTTGTAGTGGATCGATCATCATCACTTGACCATGAGGTGGGGCAATCTTCCACAATCACCAAATTGTGGTTATGCTCAACACACTCATGTGCCTCCGCCTTGTGACCATCCTACTTCTTGAATTTCCCATCATCACTTGTGGAGGAGTCACCGTAGAAGGCTTGGAGTGCCATCCACATATCATGAGCACTTTCCAAGTCCCACACATGTCTAAAAACGTCATCATGTAAAACACACATTAGATAATAAAGAGCACGATGATCAAGTTGTAAGCAATACTCTTATGCTTGGGTTAGATTTTCCATATCCAAAGCATCATGAGAAAAACTAACAACAATGATCCACCATGCCTTGGGACCCAATTCATGGAAATGATCAAGCATATGGTGTTTCCACCATGCATAGTGTGTGCCATAAAAAATGTGTGAGTCACAAACAACTTCTAGCCTAAAGTTCACCATCCTCTCGGGTCGGTAAAGACCACAAATGAGAGACCTAGCTTTGATACCACTTATAAGGTTGTGATGACGACTAGAGGGAGGGTGAATAGTCGTTATTAAAATCTAATCGCATCGGCTAACCAAAATAAATGCGGAATTATAATAATCGGTCTAGACGAGACTATACCCCTCTATCTATGTTATCTAGCATATTGCAAAGATCCTAATTAAGCAACAAAGGTGTCGGGCTAGCTAGAGCTCACCTAACCAATTCTAGATGCAAGGTCACACGAACCTATGCCACTAGTACTTTACGCAACGGGGAGCTTCTACACATGCTAGTAAGCAAAAGCACAAAGCCAACTAAGCTCACTAGTAATGCTCAATAACAAGGCAACCAATGCCAAATTAGAGAGCGTAAGTACTTAGCTACACAAACTAAGCAATGTGACTAACAAGGTTACACAAACCAAAATAGTCACGTAAGGGAGCTACTTTTATGCTACACAAGCAAGAAGGTAACTAATGAGCTACACAAGCTAACTAATTACAAGAGCAACTACACAAGCACAATATATATAAAAGTAATCACAAGCTTGTGTAAGGAGATTGCAAACCAATAGGAAGAACAAGGTTGACATGGTGATTTTCTCCTGAGGTTCACATGCTTGCCAACACGCTACTCCCTGTTGTGTCGACCGCTCACTTGGTGGTTCGGTGGCTAATTGACATCACCCGCCAAGCCCGTACGTCAGGCACCGCAAGAACCTACCCCGAAAGTGAGGGTAGTTCAATGACATGCTCAACTAGAGTTGCTCTTCGCGGCTCCCGTGGGGCGAGCATAATGCCTCTCACAAAGCTCTTCTCCGGAGCACCACACAAGCTTCTTGTAGGCTTCGACAGAGACCACCACCAAGCCGTCTAGGAGGTGGCAACCTCCAAGAGTAACAAGCACCATTGGCTTGCAACTCAATCACTTAGTGCCACTCGATGTAATCTCATAATGCAACGTACTAGAATCACACTCACTCCCAATCGATTCGCACTCTTGCAAGCACAAGTGAGTTAGAGGGCATCCAAGCACTCCTACACAAGCCACATAGGCGTGAGGGTCCTCAACGACCAGCCCAAGGCCAGCCACGCACTCCTTTTATAGCCCCAAGGGCTAAAATAGCCGTTACCCTTCACTGGGCAAAACGCGCACTAACCGGACGCGTAGGTCATAACGATCGGATGCGCAGGTCGCAGAGTTCGGTCGCTAGGATGACGCCACATGTCCCCACCTATCAAAGCCGGCCGTTGGGCTTCAATGGCTAGCTCTCGCGTGTGCATACTCTTGACCGGACGCACCTAGGTCCAACAACCAGACGCGCCAAGGCTAAGTCCGGTTACCACCACATTTCTACATAACTGATTAGACTCATCTTTCTCTTATGACCGAACTCGACTCTCCTAGCATCCAGTCACTTACAGAGAGGTTCTAGAGACGGTTTTCAGCGATCGGACTCGTCCGGTCATCACTGACTAGACTCTTTGTGCATCCAGTCGCTTCTGGACACGCTAAAACACTAACCGGACGCTGTGACCAGACTCGCAGGTGTTGACCAGACGCATAGGTCGCAGAGTCCGATCATAGACCTTTCAGCGCTAAAACGGCTATAACTCTTAGCTCCGAACTCCAATTTCGATGATCTTGGATATTTTGGAAAGCTTACTCAGAGGGCTACACATCCCACATGCATACTTGATCCAAATCACAATGGATCAAAATAGTATTTCAATCCAAGGGGTATCCTATAGTTCAGAGTACACCGAAAAACCTTTTTCTCTTCTCTAAGTTGATTCACAACAACTCTAACTTCTTCTCCTTTGCAAATATGCCAACACCACCAAGTGTGCACCACCATGTGTATGTGTGTTAGCTTTTCACAAACATTTTCTAAAGGATTAGTCACTCAACTTGCCACGTCACTCGATCCTAGCGATGATGTAAAGTTAGATCACTCTAGTGGCACTAGATGACCGATATGCAAACAAGTTTGCCCCTCTTGATAGTATGTCCATCTATCCTAAACTCTATCATTAACTTCTCTACACACCTATGACCGATGAAATGAAATATCCTAGGTTATACCTTTGCCTTCGTATTCCATTCCATCTCCTCCCATGTCAATGCAACACATGCACCAACATGATCAACAATGATATGATCAACTTCATATCATCACATGATCATATTGGTTCATCGATCTTGACTTCACTTGCTTTTCACCGTTGCCTTCGTCCATCGGCGCCAAGTCTTGCTCAAGCTTCACCGCCACATGGTTCATCGCTCCAAAGCCTCCGACTTGCCCTTCACGCTTGCAACCGGTCCATCAAGCCAAGTCTTGTCTTGATCTTCTCTACCTTGATCACATGACTCAATGTCATGTCTCATGTGCAATAAGCTCCTTCATCATCACATGTGTGAGCTTTGCAATATCTCCAAACCATTTTCACCTTCACGGCATATGTTGCTCACACACATGTACTTGTGGACTAATCACCTGTGTATCTTACATAAACACAATTAGTCCATCTAGGGTTGTCACTCAATTATTGAAACCACATAAGGACCTTTCAAGGGTTTACTATGAAGCCTTTCAAAGGTTTGTGTAACAAGTTAGGGCCGTTAGATTCACTTGGCAAACAAATATAGGAACCCCCTATCGAATGGCATAATTCCATCACGGGTTTACACATAAGAGTAGAGGCTGTCCTATACCAGATTTATCAAGCCATTCTTACGCCATAAATGTAACCACTAACAAGCTAGAAAATGTCCTCATACTGAGCTAAAGCTAGAGCCATGTAGCCCTCATAGTTGTACTGTAAGTCTCGAATGATCACTTATAGATAAGCCCTTAGGGAGAGGAATCTAGAGCATAATAAAAAATAGCCCAATGCTCTAGCCCCCTTGTTCCATGTTGCTAAAAACATCTTTTAGTGTTTATTGCATATTCCATTAGTCAAGTTACAAGATCCTGGTCTTTAATTGAGCACTAGCATCATACTACCCAATGCATAATCACCCATGGTGTCAAGGTTTAAGATATTAAATATCTAGGATATCCTTATTGGCAACAAGGTAGACACATGCAATATAAATTAAGCGATTAAAGGTGAATAGGTAACAAGGATGGTCCTATGCCTACTTGCCTTAAACTTAGATCCTTCTTCTATTAAATTGTAACTTCCAAGGGACTTCTTCTAGATCACCCACTTCTTTTATATCACCAACGCAAAGCTTACCGACTAGACATGATCATAAAGCACCACACAAGCATCCATGCAATTATATATGAAGTAAACAATAGATCTAAATTAGAACAGTACACCAAACATAATAAACAATAAATAAAAATATTTTAAAGATGTTCTGCACGTTATTACGAACACATAGACGCGAAAAGCACTCTAATTAGAGCTACAGTGAAAAAGATACATCTATCGATAGATTTACCTCGAAAAGAAACTTTAGGCTCTATTTATTTTAGCTATATAAAACATGTAGAAGATATTTCAGAGAAATACCTTAATTGAGTTAAGTCAAATTATACTTGATTTAGAAAAACAAAGTAAAAATAATCATATAATTGACCAAGGTGAAAAGCCTAAGTTACTTTTAATTAGAAAAATCCAATTGCATAATCATTATTCAAGTTAGGCATTAAATCATAAAATTTCAAAGCTCTTGACATGGGAAACATTGATACTAATGTGTAGATTATGTCGTTACGAATCTAACGCAACTTGAACAGGTCAAATCAGAGTTAAAACAGAGAAGATATGGCCTAATGAAGATAGTGGTAATTTTGTAAATATTTTGAAATCAATTCTGTATTAAAAATAATTAAAAACTGAATTAAAACAGTCCTATAGACTGGGCGTTGTTTTTGGAAAACTGTAGGGGTCAAAGCATAAGATCTAGGGGCATATTTTTAATTACTTTTGAACTACTCACGACAAAGGGTTGATTTCTAAAAAGCTAGGGTCTCTTTAGCAAAATGTCCGCGTAGTTAGCGCGGTCGCTGGCCTGGCGTCCATGTGTGCACACATGGTGGACATGGTTGGTTCACGCTGGTGGACCAGGGGTGCACCGGCTTGCGTGGCTAGATGGGCGGGGTTCACGGGTCCACCGTGGACCGGATTCAAAGGGGTAAGGCTCGTTCTAATCATGGCTGTTGACGATGGATCAAACGTCTGACAGGATCTAGGAAGGAAGAGGTCATCGACACAGTGACCCCAGTGCAGTGGTGGTCATGGATGGCGATGAAGAGCTCATCGGCGCAACTCGAATTCGGCCTTGGAGGCCACGGTTTGGCTCGGGAAAAGTATGGGAAGGAAGAGGGAGGCACTGCAAATCCATCTAGGGGATTAGAAGGGGCTACGATGGCACAGGGATGAGCTAGAGCTCAGTATGGCAGGTCGGGTTCGTTGGAGATCTACGGTGACACGGATATAAGCACAGAAGGTGAGGGAGAGGGCATGAGAGACACCTACGGGTTACTCACCTTCTCGTGGAGCTTGGGGATGCGGTCGCGACGACGGAGGAGCAACGACACGGTGAACTGATGGTGGAGGCGTCGCTAGAGCTTGCTATGGCGCTGGCTAGGGCTTGGAGCAGGTTCAGCTTGCTCGGAGAGAGATAGGAGGACGGCACGGGTGCGGCTGGTATTTATGGGGGGAAAAGGCGTGGGGCGCACGCCACACGGGCGGTGTCGAGGCGAGCGTGGACTCCCAGGTAGAGTCGGTCGGCTCGGGCTCGAGCTAGAGGAAGGAGAAGACCCTGCCGCGTGGCTTCGACTTGGGCTGGGCCGGTGGGAACGGGCCGACGCCAAGGCGGGGAAGAGGGGAAAAGAGAGACGGGTCGCTGGCCTTGCTGGGCTACGCAGGAAGGGAAAGAACTGGGCCAGGCCGAAAGAGAGTGAGGGGGAGGGGAAGAAGAATTTCTTTTCTATTTTCTTTTCCTATTTCAAAACCACATTCAAATATGAACCAAATCAAGTTTGAATAGGGTTTCAAATACACTTTTCAATTCAAATAAAAATGATCGATTTTGGTATAGTTTCAAAAATAAATTTTACAACTTTTTTAAACTCTTTTATTTTCCAATTCTCTTTTTCTTTTCAATACATTTCAAAGCCATTTTTAAATTCTTTTCAAAATACAATTTAAACCATTTTAAGATTTATGCTAAACCTCTCAACCAATTAAAACAATGCACCGACATGTATGCACATCCATGTTGCTACTCCTATGGTAAATTTTAATATAATGAAAAATAATCTTTTTCCTATATTTCATATGCACAAAAATTCATAAATAAATCATTTTATACCTATTTTCAATAGATGCAAATTTTAGGGTGTTACAATATCAAAACTCTTGTGGAGATGGTCGAGAATATATGGCCTGCCTCTAAAAATTGATGTAGCATAAAAAAACTCATAACCTTTTCAAATCAAGTTTAATGAAAACAAATTTTATATTAAAGTTGCAAAGATCGAAGAGACTCACAACTTTATCGTTTAAGGTTTTTCATTTGAAATCATCTAGGATCTCAAAAGTTTTATTGAAGTTCCAAATTTTAAGGTTTTTTTTTTATTTTTTTAAATAACCTCGGATGGAGAGACACCCTAAATCAAAAGTATAGTTCTCTACTAGATCTAAAATATTGCAGGTTTTTTTCATTTTAATTCATTGTAGGTCTCAACGGTTTGATTTAAGTTCTAAAATTTTAAAATTCCATTTTTGAATTTTTCAAAAGACCTTGGTGGAGACACACCATAGAACAAAATTAAAAGTGCTCGCTCAACTAGATAGAAAATGTTACCGTTCAAACTTTTTTTTAATCTACATCATTTAGGGTCTCAAAAGTTTGATTTAAGTTCTCAAATTTTAAAATTTACTTTTCTTAGTTTTTCAAACAATCTTGGATGGAGAGACACCCTAAACCAAAGTTGTAGTGCTCGACTAGATTAAAACATTGTAGTTTGAACTTTTTCCCATTTGACATCGTTTAGAGGCCAAAATAGTCCGTACATGATTCATAATATTATTACTATAGGATAGCATCCTACACTCAATCACAATTGACTTGTGGCATGGTGGTTATATAATTGGGGCTATTGTGTTTCTACCCTTACTTTGAACCCCAATTGTGATTTTACCCTCGCTTTTCGCCATGTTGCATATTTACCCTCGCTTTGTAAAAATGAACACTCAGTCTACCCCTACTCTGTTAACAGCAGCTAACTGGGTTAAATGGGCTTGCCAAGGATAACTTTGCCCTTGCAAAAATACCCTTACTTTTCTGAGTTCATTGTAATTTTACCCCTATTTTCTTAAAAAATGGCAGCAACATTGTACAACTTATTACATATAATTGCACATAACAGACAAATATATATGGGGCCCAATATATATATAATATCACAACACAAGTATGTGTAGCAAATGCGCAACAACCATCATCCAACATAAACATCCATCATCCAACATACACAACCAACAATCCATCATCAACATACAAGTCCAACAAAAGCAGTAGCTAATAGTGAGATATTACATGTTCATTGTCATAATCACACAATTCCTAACAATGCAGCCAACCTCCCTCCTCTTTCTCTTCCTCTTCCTTGTATTCTAGCCCCTTCTGCTCCTTCAGTTCTAGGTGCTTCACTTGCACTTGTAGCACTTGCACTTCCTCTTCCTCTACCCCTTTTTCTTTGGACTTGGTGTCTCTCTTTTTCTTGATGGCTCTCTTTTTTTTGGTGGCTCTCTCTTTCTCCTTTGTGGATGTGGGTTTCTCAGTGTTTGTCTCATTGATGGGCACTCTATTCCTCACAGAAGGGTGGCACCTACGTTTTGTTGGTGAAAACTGCAAAGGACCCTCAAAGTCATTAATTTGGGCATTAATGTGCACCAATCCCTTGTCTTTATTGAGATCAAACCACTCAAGCAACTGCTCATCAGTTTTAATCTCAATACCCTCGAATGGACGCCATAGAGTTATATACTATTTTGAACCCCACAGGTAATGCTCAGCTATGAAATTAACTAGTTGCAGGACATTGAAGCTATGCATGTCAACAACTTGAGTAGGCAAGATTCTACCCTGTCGTCATGTTTTTGGTCCCCCATCAGGCAAACTGAAAAATGACAGAACCCTAACTACCAGATTCAAATTCATGTGATTTTGCCTACAAATAAGAGCAATTGAAACCAAATTAGCGCAATTGCCTGAAGAACGAGATTAATTCAATCCACAATTGGCCAATACACATTCACGGAGGAGGAAAATTTGTACCTAGACACCAACTCCGTGGCTCTGGACACGCCATCCTCTGGCTCCATGGCCGCCGGCCGACCTGCAGCGCCCTTACCGAGCGCCCCTGCCGTGCTGCATAGCCAAACCCTAGGCGGTTGCCCAGGGAAACCCTAGGCAATGCCCAGGCCGGCCGGCCCAGCCACGCGTCGCCCAGCCACCCCTCTGTGTCGCACGGCTGCCCCGCCGGCCGCGCCGCCCAGACGCCCCTCCCGGCCGCTCCTCCGTCGCCCAATAGTCGCGCGGCCGCCTTGCCGCCCACGCTACCCGAGCGCGCGAGCCGCGCCGCCAAGCACTAGCCTGGCCGCGCCGCGAGGGGCCCCTCCACGCCGCCTAGCCGCGGCGCCGGCCGCGCTGACAGCCGCCGGAGCCGCGTCGTTCAGCCGCCGGAGCCGCGCCTGCCGACCGCCCGAGCGCCGCGCCCACGATAGAAGGCCGAGACCGCATCGGGATGGATAGGAGAGTCACGGGTGAGTGGAAGGTTATTTTTGTCCTAGATACTTCTAAGCCTGTCTTTTCCTTTTTTTTATTTTTTTTTACATAAACATCTAATAGAGTTATAAAGAGGGGTAGACTGAGTGTTCGTTTTTACAAAACAAGGGTAAAAATGCAACATGGCGAAAAGCGAGGGTAAAATCACAATTGGGGTTCAAAGTAAGGGTAAAAACACAATAGCCCCTGTATAATTTGACCTCGTAAAGGGCTTCAGATCTTAAGTTTGATCTCCACGTCATGTGAAAAAAAACATGACCCGTGTGTGGGTTTCCTAGGACTTCTCCTGTTTTTCTTTTGCTATTTTTATTATCATTTTGCATTTTGTAAAAAACAATTTCTAGAGGCGTGGATCATGGTACCAACTACTTTACATGTTATATTTGACTACTCCCTCTCTACTATTAATTGATGCAGCTCACAAAGAATGAAAACTAAATTGTGCACGCATCCATAAAGATAGGACTATTCTGAGTCTGCCTGTATCCAGTGTTGCATAGACGGAGCTAGCTAGGTGTGGCACATTATGCCATGGATCGTTTTTGGAGTTAATTAGCGTAAAGACTATGGCCCTGTTTGATAGAGATTCGCTTCTTTACTCTTATCTATAACTTCGTGACTGAGGGTGCCAAAAAGGTGGAAAACTAACTCTGGTGAGGATTGAGTGGCAGCGGATAGAAAATGGCAGCCGAAACCGAGCAGCCACGCGGATTTTTTTTCTTCTTCTTCCCGCACCGAAAAAACGTCCCATTATTTTTCTTTGCATGGATGTGACCGAGTAGAGTTTCGTCAGATGCAGGCAGCTCAAACGTGTGCCTTTCTGAACCTGTCACCTGCACCAAGAGGCGAGTGGTTTACAGTTTACTCGATCCATGTTGCATATTTGTCTGTTGACGACGTGTGGAGTCGCTTCCAAGCAGGCACGGAGCCAGCGATAGGGCTAGGGGGCTCCAGCCCCCCTACCGCTCACGAGCAAGTGAAGCCCCGTAGAGTCGTCGTCTGAAATTTCAGTTGTAGATGTACAGGTAGGAGGGGCTAAGATTTGCTGAACCTCTTTTCTTGCTAATTACCGTTGTTTAGCCCCTCCTAAAATTTTTCCTAGCTTCGTCCCTGTTTCCAAGTTCGTTAAGTTCCAACGCATGACAGTTTTGGCACGAGTGTTTGGAACCTACGAAACTCTTTGAAAAAATGGGAAATATTATATATATACTTTCTCAACCACGAATAAATCCTTGGCTTCTCCGCGGTTCGGCCACCGTAGCATACACGGTTCTGCACTGTGACACACACAGTACCAACTGTAACATACATTTTTTCTACACTGTCGGCTGGGCGCAAGGATGAACGATCTATACATTTCTCCCAAAATTGTGAAATCGTAGATGTGTTTTTGTCGGACATGGAGAATACCATCGGTTGCCAATGTGACAGGTGCAAATCATATAATTGCTAATACCTCCTTTCCAAAATAAATTAATTCTTAGAATCATCTAAATTCATACCATCTTAACTTTGACCAATTTTACAGAAAAAAGTAACATTACCTACGTCATGAAATAGATATATTATGAAAACATACTTTATGATGTATCTAGTGGTACTAATTTAATGTCATGAATATTGATATTTTTTCTATAAATTTGACAAAACCTAAAATAGTTTGACTTAAGATAATTTAAAAGTTGATTTATTTTAAAACAAATGTAGTGATAAATTTATTAAAGCAATGTGAATTGCGATCATCAGTTGGGGCCCAGATGAGACATACTCGTGTAGCTAACTACTAGTAGCCTCCAAGCCACCTTGTGAGACAGCTATTGCGATATTTTTGTCCAATCTATAGAAAAACAAAAATTGTCTCAGAAGGATTAAACGATATAAAACGTGGGGTAAAAATGAAGTTGTAGATAATATCACATTTATCTGTCCTATGGTTTTTATGTGAGTACCCATAAAGATGCATTGTGGGGGGCAATGCATCCCATAATCTTAGAGGGTTTCCAAAATTATTTGAATTCAATTCGTAAAACAAAGTGAAACTTATTTTCTTGCTGGACATGCGCTCAACACACTAATTCGGTTTTGGACATTTGTTTAGTTTAGTGCAGGAACAATTTCTTCATTTATAAGTTGAAGATAAAACCACTTCGTCCACAACATGTAAGATTTTTTTATTCAATTGTTAGACACCAATGTAAGTATCCAATTAGCAGCTGCCATAACTGCTTTAACGAAGGGAATGAACAAACCCCCCCCCCCCCCCCCCCCTTTGTTAATTTTGTCCTTAAAATCCTTAAAATCCCTATATTTGTGGACGAAGGGAGTAAATAATTATTTATCATGTTCTTAGGTTCTTCAGATGTGAGAGCAGTTTAGCTCGTTTTCTTTTACATTAACCTTGTAAGAGCTAGTGACTGAGCAAATTTTTTTTTGCTTTCAACAAAACAGAACAAAAGGCCTCTTATCTAGTATTCTTATCAGGTCTGTCGCAATATAAAACAACCATGATATAAACTCGTCGTACTAATAGTGTATGAAAATTTAAAAAACAAAATTGGTGCAGGATGATCATACCCTTTATGGTTGTTTATATTTAAACAGGTTTGCAAAAATATAGTAACTCATATTATCATATTAAAATAAAACCAAGCAAACTTGAACTATATACCTTGGATGATTCTCTAGGAAAAAAAAAACTGGAGGATAAGTTTTTTATCTTTACCTTTTAAAAGGAGTGAAAGTACTCTAGGATTATGGCTAATTTTTTTGGATAAAGGAAAAAAAGCGTTCCAACATCTGCACCTATGAAGAAGTGCATGCAGCCAAGGATTATGGCTAACTGTTTCCATTATGCGGTATGAAGGTGTTGACTTTGTCTTTAGACAAACTGAAATATGATAGACCTTACATAAAAAAAAGAAAAAAGCAAGCCTATATGACTCACTGCGTTTTACACTGCATTTGTGCAAGTAGGAAAGAAATAATGTACACATATAGATTCATGATTGGAAGATTAGTTATCTAAATCTTTATCTAAAAAAAAGTTGAACATATGTATCAATGGTTTACAAAAAGAAATAATGTTTATTGCTTTAGTTGCAAACATCTCATAGAAGACCAAATCAAACACAACAAAAAATCTGATATCTTTAAAGACTGATCTAGCATCAAATTTTCAAGTTTCCACCTTATAATCCTGCTAGGCTGTCTCATAGCCTTCTTAACCTTGTCAATGCCATAGAAGCAAAGAGGTACTCTTTGAAAATTACACCTAGAAGGTTTTGAAAATTACACCCAATCATTTGCATTCTTCACGTTCACTAACTCTTTCTTCTCTTTTTGGAGCAATAAATTTGGCGTCAACCTTTGTAGATGCAGTATCCAAACACCACACCATTTGCAATTAAATAACCCAGCCAAGAAATATGAACAAATTCCAAGACGGAGTTTGTACCAGTTCATACGGAATTTGCCCAAACAAGACCAAACCGCCCTAAACGGAGGAAAGAAAAGTGCAGGCAATCAACGACTGCCCGTAGCGGTTCGCCAGCTCAGCAGCCACCTCGGCGCCCACCCAATCCTCTGCCACGAAACGCGCCAGCTCAGCTGCGCTGCCCTCCGGCCCCACATGTCATGTTCACGTTTCGCCTGCGTCGCCGAAGCAGAGCGCTTCCTCGAACCACGCGGCGGACAGCAACCTCCACGACTGCAGGTGGGCCGTAGAACTATGGGCCCGACATGTCAGTAGCTCAGCTCAAGAAAAAATCTGTACCAAACGCGGTAGCCCGCGGAGGAAATCCTGCGAGGTGACTGCGGGGCCCACGCAAAAGTCCAATTTTTTGTTCACTTTTTTTTTTCTTGGCGTCTTATCTCTTTCCTTCCTCGCTTCGCTTCCCTACCCACGCCACGCGTGTGTTCTTCGCAGCCACCCAATCCCCGCCTCGCGAAATCCGGCGCCAAATCCCCTCATCTTATCGTCAAATCGATCGCCAGCGGGCATGATGGCCCCCTCATCATCGCCCCTGCTGCCGCACCGCAGCAAAATGACCCTGGTTTAGTCCTCAAAATCCCGCCTTTCTTTCTGGTGCTCTGTCTGGCTAGTATATCGTGTCGCCGCGCGAGGACCCGGAGACTCGATTCCGGTGTATCTCTAGGCTGATCCGGCTGGGTTAGGATTTGGTGGGCGGGGATTAGGGGTTGTGCAGGTGGTGTCTCGTGGAGGAAGAATTCCGTGGGAGGATTAAGGATTTTTGATCGAGTTCGGGGAGAAGGGCGCGGCGTTTGGGAGGAGGTGATTCTCGCGTGGTTGCGTGCTCTGGTGGGAGGCTGCTGCGGCTGCCGCCGGGATGCCGACGCACTTCACGCCGTCGCAGGCGCACGCCGCGTCGCACCACGCGGCGCACCACCACCACCACTCGGCGGCGGCGGCGGCGGCGGCGGTCACGGCCACGGCCACCGCACGCCTGCACGCGTCCGCCGCGCCGCCGGCCTCGGCGTCGGCCGCGGCCGCGGCGCTGTGCCCGCCGCACCTCCTCGCGGCGGCTTCCCCGGCCGCCTCCTCCTCCGCGGCGTGCCCGCCCGCCCACGGCCCCATCTTCGTCGGCCCTGGCGCGCCGTGGGCGCAGCAGCCCCAGCGCGCCGCGGCGGCGGCGGCCGCGCTCGGCCCGGAGTTCGGCCGCGCGCGCACCACCAGGACCATCTCCAAGCGCACCCGCGGCGGGGGCGCGCAGGACCGCGGGCGCGTGTCCTCGGCCGCCGCGGGTCGCTGTGTTGAGAAGCTGCTCCGCGTCGCGCCTGAAGATAGGCGAGGGCTTGGTTCGGCCCTCACGTCCTTCCGGGGCGAGTTACTTGGTCCTGAGGACTACTGCCAGGTTCTCCGGGACCTCGGCGACAGGGATAAATCCGCACTCCGTGCGTTCGAGGTGTTCTATGCCGCACTACCCTTAGTTGGGGGTGGTGCTGTTGACAAGGGAAAACTTCTGACTGCCGCCATTGGTGCACTTGGCAAGATGGGCCGGCCAGACCTCGCCAGGAGGGCTTTTGATAGTGGCATTGCAGGGGGCTATGGCAACACGGTGTTTGCGCACTCTGCGCTCATCTCAGCTTATGCCAGGAGCGGGCTTGCAACTGAAGCCATGGGGGTGCTTGAGTCGATGAAAGGTGCAGGCTTGCGGCCTACGACGGTATCATACAATGCAGTGATTGATGCATGTGGAAAGGGGGGTGTTGACCTTAGGTTCACACTCGGGTATTTTCGTCAGATGCTGCAGGATGGGCTCTGTCCAGACCGTAAAACGTTTAATTCACTTCTTGCTGCATGTAGTCGGGCTGGGCATTTGGAAGATGCTCGCACTGTCTTTGATGAAATGATCCATCTTGGTAGTGGGCGTGACATTTACACTTACAACACATTTGTCGATGCTATTTGCAAGTGTGGCAACATGGAGCTGGCTATGCAAGTTGTATTGGATATGGAAGCAAACAACATCAAGCCTAATGTTGTTACATATAGCACGCTTATGGATGGATTCTCCAAACTGGAGAAGTATGATGAGGCACTCAAGTTGCGTGAAAAGATGAAGTCTTTGGGAATTCAACTGGACCGAGTTTGCTACAACACCTTACTGGCCATATATGTGAAGACAGGGAAGTATGATGAAATCGCTACTGTGTGTGAAGAGATGGAGAATTTGGGTATTGAGAAGGACACTGTTACTTACAATTCCTTGATTAATGGCTACGGAAAGCAAGGACGCTTGGACATGGTTGCTTTCCTTGTTCAAGATATGCGGGCACAAGGTGTAGCTCCTAGTGTGCTGACATACTCAACTTTGATAGATATCTATTCAAAGGCAGGAATGCATGGAGATGCATTTAATGTCTATTTGGATTTTAAGGAGTCTGGTCTAAAAGCAGACGTTGTTCTTTTCAGCTCTTTTATTGATACATTGGCCAAGAATGGTTTGGTTGAGTGTGCTTTGTCTTTGCTTGATGAGATGATGAGGATGGGTATCAAGCCAAATGTTGTAACCTACAACACAATTATTGATGCATTTGGCAAGTCTAAGATTCTTACTGAGGAGGATCCTGATATTGGGCACATGGGAATTGTTGGGGTTTATGGCGGTCAGATTGTAAGGGCCACTAATCCAGTGGCAAGAGGAGGGCGCTCTGCCACTGATGTTAGGATGAGGAGGTCACAGGAATTATTTTTCATTCTGGAATTGTTTCAGAAGATGGTCCAGCAGGGTGTACGGCCAAATGTTGTAACATTTTCTGCGATCCTGAATGCTTGCAGGTACATCTGTATCGTTTCATTGGAGCCCTCAAATGCTAATGTTGTTCTAATTCTTTGTACTGAGCCAGTGTCTCTAAAAAAATACACTTTCATGCACTGTATCAGTCGGAAATTCAAGAATTGCCACTGTGTTAACCTGGACATTAAACTGTTTTTAACAACTTGAACTAGATAACTTCAATATGGGATTTATGTTTACACTGGTTAACCTTCAGCTTTCATGTATTTCATGAATACACAAGATTACTCTATATTCTACAACCTATCTTTTTTTATACTAGAAAAAAGCCATGTTCAATGTGTCCTAGTGTTATTCAAAACAAATAGCACAGAAGTGAAAGACGACACTGCAAATTTATCTAGAAATCACATTTATGTAAGTGTGCCTCTTTAAGTTCTGTGTGGGTTCTAACTATTTGCTTCGTTCTTGTTCTTGTTCTTGAAGTCGCTGTAATAGTTTTGAAGATGCAGCCCTTTTACTGGAACAGCTTCGCTTGTTTGATAACTCTGTCTATGGGGTTGCATATGGGCTTTTGATGGGCCATCGAGAAGCTTGGTCTCAAGCACGGTCCCTCTTTAATCAGCTGGGTCGCATGGATTCTCCAACATCTTCTGCCTTTTATAATGCTCTTACTGATGTGCTATGGCATTTTGGCCAGGTAGGTTTACTCAGTGTATACTCGGATTCAAGTGTAGTTATTGTTTATTAGGATTATGAGTTCACTAATTTTTTTGTGATAATCCTATTTTGCACTGATAAATTATATTTTAGAAAGAAGACTATTCTATTTCATTTTTTTTTAAACTTCAATGATTTGTCACCTTTCAGTCTTCCACCCTTTTTGTTGCATTAGTTACCTAAACTTTTTCCAAATAAGTAATTAGATTTCTGTTCCTGGCCATTTTCAGAGGCAAGGAGCTCAGCAAGTTGTGCTTGAAGGGGTAAGCCGTCGTGTTTGGGAGAACACATGGGGTGATTTCTGCTTGGACCTGCACCTTATGTCATGTGGTGCAGCTCAAGCAATGGTACATGCATGGCTCCTGAATGTGCGGTCTATTGTCTTTGAAGGTCGAGCTATGCCTGAATTTTTAAGGTACTTGATCCTTCATTGTGCAAATCTGGAACTGTAGGCTGGGGCGAAGGTACACTATATGTACGGGGTGCAAATGCACCACCCAAAATTTGAAAAAAACAGTAGTTTTGGCTTAAATTTCACCATATATGCACCCTCCCTAATAGAATTATATGCACCCACAAGGCAAGTGCATCACCCTTCAATTTGCTCTAGCTTCGCCACTGACTGTAGGATAGAATCTCTTGGCTTTGCCTGAACTGACACCATGTTTTTTTTTTGTCTCTGCAGCATTCTGACAGGTTGGGGAAAGCACAGCAAGATAGCTGGTTCAAGCACTCTCCGTCGTGTCATTGAAGCATTGCTCCTTTCAATTGGAGCGTCATTTCTGGTCGAGCGCTTCAATATCGGAAGGTTTGTGTCACCCAGTGCTTTGGTGGCTGCCTGGTTGAGAGAGTCTGGCACCATTAACATCCTCCTCCTCCGCAATGAGCGAGTGCAACATGCAAACCCGTCCAATCTGGTACCCAGGTTACAGGCGTTGCAGTTGTAGCCCCTAGATCTCATCTCGTTGTCCCTGGTAGGGTTGGTTCTGTCACAAGCTTTGCTCTAGTTTTTATATTCACCTTTGTTCAGAAGATCGTAGTGTATCATAGGCTCAGGGAATAGGTCGCTCTATTAAATCCCAGTGTTTTAGGCCGTTTTAGCCATGAATGTAATGTTGTAAAATTGTCAGCCTGCCTTACAACTCCTTTCATCAAGATAAAAGTGCAATTTCTTCACAATAGGAGCTCCATGACTGCCGACCTCGGACCCGTGCTTCTCTTCCTTAATTGCAAAGAAAAGCTCCTTACCTTGGGATGGCGATTTGTCACGCCTTTGGTCAGTGATGCCCTTAAGGCCTTGTATCTCTCTTTCGGTTTGTTTGATGAAAGCTACACTTGCCCATGGATGGTGACACATCCATCGCTTTCTCCCTTTGGCTCGTGATGGCTTTGCTGCTTTGAGAGATGCCAGCTTTGCTGGAGATGCAAAGAGCATCTTTTCATCCATGAGCAGCTTGTGGTTTGTGGCCCTTTCTGTGTGGCAACAGCTCAAGAGGCTGTAAAAGCTGGAAAAGAGTGGTGAAGAGCAGTGCAATGTGTTTTCTGCTGAATCAGATTTGCAGCTGTGGCCTATATCTGATGTTTCATCCTTCATAATTGGACTTGGAGATGGATACTTTACATGGGGTATTTGTGAGCCATGCAAATGGGTCAAATTGGAGCTGGAGTTCTGAAAATTGTCTTTTCCTTCACCGGTTTGGATATTATTAAGTCATTGAAATGACATCATGCTCGAGGGCAGGGTCAAAGAAATACAAAAAGAATACCATTTTCTGTGTGACAATCCAGGCCAGAGAAAAAGGTGCCCAATTGGTTGGGCATGCAATTGCGATCTGCAAATGTCCTTTTTGCTAGTTTGTTTATGTATCTTTCTAAAGAAAAAGCTGATGTATGTATTTGATTAATTGAGTAAGGGGTGATCGTAGCCTGTCTATCTGTGTGCTACTTAATTATATGTTTACAAATACAGTTCATTTATTTATTTTGTTATTCAAAACTTGAGTGTTACTATTTTTTCACATATATGTATGCAGATTGTGACAAGTATAAATTTTTTTGTAGAACACTTTTGATGGAAATGAAAATTTAATGAAAACTATCATGATTTTATTCTACGAACATGAAAAAAAAATCAGTTAACCAAGTTCCAAATAGTGCAGCCAGTCGTTCAAACTAGTTGAAAAACATCTTTTTCTTTTCACTTGATATCTCTTTACGAGAATATGACAAGTTTAAGTGCTGAAACACAGTATCCAGATCCAGACAGTTGAACCGCAAAGGTTTTCATGGATGATGGGATGCGCTGCACGAGAAAGAATTGCGTCCGGGAGCAAAACACTACCAAGAAAGTGTTTGCTTCACATGGATGCAAAGCGAATGATTACTTGTGATCCAATGTTTTTGGAGAGAATATGCAGGTTGTGCGAGGTTGTGCGTCCGGGAGCAAAACACTACCAAGAATATGCAGGTTGTGCGAGGAGGACAATCGTCCTGTTTGTTTGGGTTTGTTTGGCTAATAAGCCGTATTTTTTCAATCAACGAACAGTATTTTTTTCTCACACCAAGTTAGCCAATAGTACTTTCAGTCATGACTTATCAGCCAAACAAGCCCAAACAAACGGGGCGAATATTGAAAACCATGCCAAACCAAACTTGACAGCTGAAAGAGATTGGTCCAAGGATTGACTATTCCCGGGAAATGTTGTTCTTTTTGTCTAAACTGTTACTGCTGGATGCTTATCTGGATTGAGAAAATGGCTTTGAGAACAGTTCATTGTACCTGGACGTGACGCTTGACTATTTTAGCCAGGACAGAGTAGGCGCAATTTTGTCAACAGAAATGTCAGTACTACTCTATAATCTATATGACGTCTGAGTAAAATCCATTCATGATTACCTATGGAATTTCAGGTTATTTTAGCGGTGCAAACCGATGATATAAAATGCATATAGGGCGTGTTTGCTTCCTCGCTACAGGATGCCACACCGAAGCTTAAGCGACGCCACATAAAAAGTTACGCGTTTAGTTGGTGAAATAATTACGGCAGCCACAACTTTTCGTAGTTCATTTTGAGTGTGGCGGCCAAAAATAGCGTCGCACCTTAGGCAGTGGCGGTGGCGTGCTCTGCTTGCAACCAAGCACACCCATAGTTTGCTAAAAGTGGTCTGTAAGGTTACAATATTATTTCTCAATGCTCAACACCAACAAAAAAATTTGTTTAACCAGTTGACATTTCTGAGAAAATTCAATTGACTAAAATTATATTCATGATCTACAAACTTAGTTCGAATTTAAGGCATAAATAGGAACATGGCACAAAGTTTGCTTGGCGAAAGGCACAGGGTTATTAATAATACTACATTTCTCTTTTCTTCTTTTTTCATGTTCCTTTTCTCTCCGTACTTTATGGTGTAGTGTAGTTTAACCGATTAAGCATTAAAATTCAAGCAAGGGCACATGGAGTGGGAAAAGAGGTAGCTAGTCAGAACTTTGCCACATCTCCTTTTTCTTTTACATCTTGCTTGTGTATTAATCGAGTTAGATATGGGCACGGCTAGATGTTTTGGTCCAAAGTATATATACAACACATGAAAAGGGTCACTAATAACAATCACAAGTGAAAAAACTTGACCAAAATTGTGGCATGCAAGCGTGCAATTCTGGACAGTTGAGTGCTAATCAATAGGCACCCACAAAAGGACGGTACATACAGCAACAAAAGCAGATCATATAAATATAAATGAGCACCAAAACAGAACTCTGCAACACATAGTCATAGATCTAGACAGTTAAAAGCCAGGAGCAACACAGCACCAGGTGAGTAGAGGCGCGGAGGCGATGATAATAGAAAGCCTTGTGATGTGTAACACATCAACCAATTTCCCAGTTGCCAATATTTTCTTTCCTCATCAGGATGACAACACAGGTTGGCACTGGCAGCAAGGTAGATGGATAGGGACAGGGACAGCCCCTGTGTGGATCAACACAACACGCAAGCAAAATAGAGAAAAGAAACTGAAAATTTCAGAAACAGAAAATAGGCACAAAATATTTTGGGAAGGCTCCAAAATATCAAGCAAAAACTAAAGACCAGATGCTTAAAATGCCACTAGGAAGCCAGCAAGCAGCCCCGGCACCTTTTTTATTGCCAAGCTCACCAATCACAAAGAGGGGAACACTCGAGAACACCTAACGAAGTCACCATTTCCCGCCATATATATATATATATATATATATATATATATATATATATATATATATATATATATATAGTATACTTCCTCCGTCCAGAATAGAACGTAATCATAAAAAACGTGCAGGTTAAATTAGTTTAAATTAGATTAAATTTATAAAAAATAATATTAACATTTATATCTTTAAATATTTTTAAAAAAAATATATTTTATAAATAATCTAATGATATTTATTTTGTTTCATAAGTCTTAGTACTTTTTTATATAATTCTAATTAAAGTTTGAATTGTTTAATTTTGAATGGTATTTTTTTAGATGGAGGGAGTATATATTTTTTCTCTCCCTATCGTTTATTCGATCCATGGGTCTTGTTCAGCTGGTATAAAGTTTGGTTTGTTCCGCTTCTTTTTTTAGTTGGAATAGTGTTTTTCTCACGTAATATTTTAAATAGAACGGTGTTTTTTAGTTTTGGGTCAAATTTTAGATCAGCGAACGGGCCATTATTACTGATATTATTTTATTCAATCTCCATCTGGATGCGTGTGTGTGACTTGTGAGAGAGACAGATTCCACAGCAATTTGCTCCTCTTCCACGCACAGGCCAAGAACTGCTCCCCAGAAAAGATCGTATTTTCAGCCGGTTTCTGTCCGGGAAATCGCTGCTGGAGATCTCAGAGAACCGGAAGGCTCGAAGTTTTTGCTCCGTTTGCGTCGAATCTGCCTCTGGAGCGGAGAAAGGAGCGGCCTTTCGAGCTCGTAGGGTCCGTCCCTGAGAAGGCGAGAGGGGACGTGGCGGCGTCAGCTCTAGGGCGCTCGTGGAAGTCGGTGATGCCGGTGGTTTGAGGTCGAGGCGGCCTCGGTGGTTTTGAGGAAGCCGGCCTCTGCCGCGGCGGGGATGGACTCCAGCGGGGAGGAACTCCTCAAGAAGATCCGGGAGCTGGAGGTTGGGCAGGCGCAGCTCAAGCAGGAGATGTCCAAGCTAATACCCGGCGCCGGGGAGCGGCGGCGCTCGCAATCCGTCTCGCCGCGGCGCGGCGTGCCGGTGCCGCCGCCACCGCTGGCCAAGGGGAAGGCGGGGGCGCCAGGTAGGCGGCTGTCCGGGGGGTTTGAGGGCGGGCAGCGTGCGTGGGCCCGTGGGTCGGCGTCTTTCCCGCACTCATCGCCGCTGCAGCGGGAGGGCCGCGCCACGGGCGCTGGAGACGCTAGCACCAGCGCTAGGCTGCCGGAGAGGCAGTACTCCAGGGTGCTGCAGTCACTGGGGCAGTCCGTCCACATTCTTGACCTCGACGGGAGGATCATATACTGGTTAGATTTCTGCTGCTTTACCGTTTTTTGATTTGCTTGCCTGCAACTTGCGAGCTTGACAAACATTCGAGGAAATGCAGTAGTGGTCATGCTGGTCAGATATGTTGATTTTAGTGCCTGCAATGGAGTAAGTGACCGCATATACGAGTTGTGACCAAAATGAAATGTATCTGAAGCTTTTGCAATAGCAATCCTAGACTGTTGAGCAATTCTTGTGTGTCATTTTGATCTATCAATAACAAACATGTGATAGGGGTTGCAGTGGGATAGTGCAAATGACAATCTGTTACACTGTTGGCATTCTATAGAACTCTAAATCTGTAAGGATGTGCCGTTAATTTTCTGTGCGAAGTCACAGTAATGAAATGCTGGATGGGATGCCTAGACTTTAGCTGGTTCTGGTGATGAGCTTGTACCCTGAAGTTCTACTTCTACATGATTGAACATATTGGTATAACTACAATAAGGGCCTGTTTGGTTCCTTAGACCCAATTTTAGTTCCTGTCTCGTCGGATGTTTGACACATGCATGGAGTATTAAATATAGACTAAAAAAATAACTAATTACACAGATTGCGACTAATTTGCGAGACGATTTTTTTAAGCCTAATTAGTCTATGATTCGACAATGTGGTGCTACAGTAAATATGTGCTAATGACGGATTAATTAGGCTTAATAAATTTGTCTCCATCTATGTAATTAGTTTTATAATTAACTCATGTTTAGTCCTCCTAATTAGCATCCGAACGTCCGATGTGACGTGGACTAAAATTTAGTCCGTGGAACCAAACACCCCCTAACATGATAAGGCACTTCCTCTGTAGTTGTTGGTTGCTTGAGGGCCAACATTGAGTCACAAAATGCACCAGGAGCTCCCTACAAGATCAAAATTCGTTTTGAGTTGCATTTCTTATGTAAGTATTGACAGAATATGCATTTTGCGTCATAACAGTCCATTTGTTATTTTTAAATCTTGAAATGCTACTTCTTTGCCCTTTAATCGGATAAACATTTTGGTTTGATAAGTGTGTATGCTTTTTGCTACATAAGCACAATAGGTTCTTCACAAGTGTTCTTGATCTCATTTTGTTTTTGTTTGTGCTTCCTTTTTCACCATATTTTGTCATGTACTTATTATGTAGGAATCAGTCTGCGGAGAATCTGTTTGGCTATCCTGCATCGGAAGCCCTTGGTCAGGATGCCCTAATGCTTCTTGTTGATTCCCGTGACCACAATGCTGTAAATGACATCTTCCAACGTATTTCTATGGGTGAAAGTTGGACTGGGAAGTTTCCAGTTAAGAACAGTCAAGGAGATAGATTTTCAGCTCTTGCCACCAACACACCTTTCTACGATGAGGATGGCAGCTTGGTGGGTATCATTTGTGTTTCAAGTGATTCCCGCCACTTGGAGCAAATATTTTGTAAGCCTCCAACCTCTGCAAGGCCCCAGTCAGAATCATCTAGGACATCTTGTGATGGGAGTTGCAGCAACACTAGTCGCAGAATCAATTTGTTGAACAAAAGTCCTTTTGATCCTCAGCTACCCCTGCAAAGCACTTTAGCTTCCAAGATAACGAATTTGGTAAGATGTTTTTTCATTACATGAAACAAAAGTTGTAGATGTACCACTACTTCATTTCCCAAATACATAGCTTATACAAATATTGTTCTTATATCATGCTGTCCTGCGAATTGATATAACTTTTGTTTCAATGGTCCATTTGTAGTTCAAATAGCGTTTACCAGGCGTGCTATAATTTAACATCATTTCAAAACAACTATAACTTTTTATGGACTTTAAATGTGGTAGAGTCTTACCGCCTGTGCAAGCGGTAGAGTCTTACCGCCTGTGACCGGAAGGTCCCGGGTTCGAGTCGCGGTCTCCTCGCATTGCACAGGCGAGGGTAAGGCTTGCCACTAACACCCTTCCCCAGACCCCGCACAGAGCGGGAGCTCTCTGCACTGGGTACGCCCTTTTTTTAAATGTGGTTGCATGGTCATTTCTAGATGTACCATGATTGTTTTGCTAAATTCTAGAATGATATCTTTGGCATAACTTGTGTAGTAATCAAATATGGTCTCTTTTTAGTATATATTCTTATTTGTTGCTAGCATATTCCTTTTTGATTTTTAGAATAATAACACAGGCTACCAAGGTCACAAATAAAGTTCGTTCTCGGGTCAGGACAGACGAGAATGGCATAGAACGGGAAGGTGGCAGTGGTGAGAGTCATTGTTCAGATCGTGGTGCAAAGGAAGAGCCAACATCTAGTGGAACAAATACACCAAGAGGCGATGCACCACATGGTCCCTTTGCTACAGAAGAGAACTCCCCTGGGAAATCAACGAACCCAAACAGCGATGAATCAGAAGGAAAAGTAGGTCTGCACAAGATTTTGAGTTCGAAGGCAGAGGCACTACTGAACAAGAAAGGGATATCATGGCCTTGGAAAGGGCGCGAAAATGAGGGACCTGATGAAAGAAATCATGTGATATTGCCGTGGTTGCATGGTGGCCAAGAGAACGGTATGAATCATCAGAAGGTTTCTGATTCTAGCATAGCTCCAGATGCCCAAGGCACTGAACACAACCAACCTAACAAAAATGAGGCATCAGGTTTCTGGTCCTCTTTCAACAATAACAGCACAAGCAGTGCAAGCAGCACAGGAAGCACTAATAGCAGTGCTCTCTACAAAGTAGATCATGAAGCGGATTGTCTGGATTATGAGATCCTGTGGGAAGACCTGTTCATTGGAGAACAAATAGGTCAAGGTATTTGCTTCTCCTTTTGTGAATGGTTGGTTGATCATATGGAAGTTTTTATTCATGGTTTCATATTTGTTTAGCCTCAAATAAAAGCAGCTTCATTTTTCTTTTGCGCCGTTTATTAATTGTTCTTTGGCAGCATTTGGATTGTGCTCTTGTCTACATCCTACATTTCCGAGTGTCTACTTTATCTCTAAATTTGTATGCATATTCTCTATTTCTAAAGAAAAAGGCTAGACAGGCACTACAGTTGGAGATGTGAATATACCCACTTTGCCCATGTTTGGCCTAGATCTCTTTCTAAATTTATTAGAAGTGGAAACCATGTCCTCATGATGACAGCCTAGTCCTAAATCCTTTTTTTGGGTGGTTTTGGGGGGGGGGGGGGGGGGGGGGGGGGGGGGGGGGGGGCAGTAATATGAGGCTGAAATTTCAAACTTTGATTCTGCTCTAGTTTGTATGTTCGTCATGCTTCAAACACTTACGGTCTGAACCTCTGGAGAACTTTGACAACCAGTGTGCTCCTGAAACTTTATATACATATAATCTTCAGCGTTTCTTTTTAATAAGCCATTAATTTAACTTTGCCAAATAAGCCTTAGCACGATCTTTCTTATGGTGATACAATAGGAATAATTTCACTTGAGGTTCATATTAAAAAAAGGGTCTTATGTGCAAGATTGGCAGACATCCTACTAAAAGCACACTGAGGTGTACTGTGTACTGCTTTCTGTTATATTGAATGTGTTTTAATTGTCCTCTGTTTAACTTTTGCATGTGCAGGCTCTTGTGGGACAGTATATCATGCTTTGTGGTATGGTTCGGTATGTTCTGTTGCTTGACTGTTGCATTAATTACTAATCTTTGTTTATTTTTGGTTTTAGCTTCATCATCTTTTGTGGCATGTTCTGGCAGGATGTGGCTGTTAAAATTTTCTCCAAGCAAGAATATTCAGAAGAAGTGATACTGGCCTTTCGACAAGAGGTATATCCATCCCCAGCTACAACTTCTGTACAGCTTATAACAAGTGGATATGCAGTTAATCCTGGAGCTGCAGAGTAATTATTAAGTTATGAACCAAAATACAGAGAAACTTGAAACAAATGAAATACAAATTGCGTTTCAGTTTCAGGATTCCTGCCAAACCTACCATTTTCATTGTCACCAAATATATTGATGTAGATAGACATAAAAATAACATGCTCACAGTTCTTCATATATGTTTCTTTAGAGTTGATTCTGAAAAGTGGTAGTGAAGCCTGTGTTAACTTCAGATTTTGCGACTTTTATATCAAAGGTGTACTTAAATTACACTGATATCATTCATATGTGAAGGTATACCTTATGAAGAAACTGCGCCATCCTAACATACTGCTCTTCATGGGTGCGGTTACATCTCCACAACGCCTTTGTATTGTAACAGAGTTTCTCCCTCGGTATGTCCCTACTTTTTTACGAGCACATGTTTGCAAGTGTTTCTTATTCTGTGGCATTTCCTCACTGTTGCACATCTACATTAGTTGAGCCAAAAAGTTTGTTTGCATCTGGTTGAATGGTTCGACTACAACAACTGTAGTTGCATAAGGAAACGTAAATTTAAATTCAGAAATTGTAGGCTTGGTTTAAGTTGAGAAGTCATTGATATGCATACATTTTGCTGTTGGAAGTGGTGTATCCTGCAAAATCTATTTTTAACTAGGATTATCTAGTAAAACGCTTCTTTAGAATCAAAGGATTTTGCCCAACCTTAATTAGGGAATCTGGATGCATGTATAGAAATAGAAAACCATAATGTCAACCTAGGCGATACTTTCCCTGGTTCAAACTACAAAATATAATGCCGTTTATGATTCCTTCAGATCAAACTTTTTTGAGATTGACCATGGATATGTAAAGCATTACGTAGATTGACTATGTAAGATGTTGCTAGATTTATCACGAAAATTACTTTCATAATATTTAATTATGTTTATTGGACCGGGTTCGAGTCGCAGTCTCCTCGCATTGCACAGGCGAGGGTAAGGCTTGCCACTGACACCCTTCCCCAGACCCCGCACAGAGCGGGAGCTCTCTGCACTGGGTACGCCTTTTTATTGGAGATCATATTTTCATAGAAATTACTAGTCCAAGTGTCACCTTGTAGACTATGCCGGTGCCCCAGCTGTCATATATTTTGAATCTGAGGGAGTATTCTTCATGGGTGAATGGTGAATGGTGATGTATGACAGCTGATCTATGAGATCCTTTTGCTTGGGTTGGTTTGGTTGCATGTTCAAAACACCGTCAAGCACCCAAACACCTTTCTTTTATGGTTCATTTCCCTATTTTTCATCCTGTCTTTTCAAATGCAGTGGAAGCTTGTTTCGCTTACTTCAAAAGAGCGCTACCAAGTTGGATGTGAGACGACGTGTTCACATGGCTTTAGATATTGTAAGTGCATTTTTTTCTTGGTATTATGACTCCATTATTCACATGATTCAGTGAATAGTTTGGGGCCAGCCAGTTCGTGCTTCATATTTGAACAAGGAACTGCCAATTCTCTAGCAAAATTTTCTTCATTGGGTCTATGTATACTGCAATCCCTTAGTCATTGTTTTGTATTTATACAGGCAAGGGGCATGAATTATCTTCACCATTCCAGTCCACCTATCATTCATCGAGATTTAAAATCATCTAATCTGTTGGTCGACAAGAACTGGATTGTGAAGGTAACATTGGAATTTATTTGTTTTCCAAATATTTTGTATTTCCCTGTTTGCCTCTTCTCATTTCTTTTGACTCAATCAGGTGGCAGACTTTGGTCTTTCACGTCTCAAGCATGAAACTTTCTTGACAACAAAAACGGGAAAAGGAACAGTAAGTTCAAGCATGTTTAATTTGAGATGTATCAAATGTGATTGGTTTAAAGCTTTGCCCTGCGTTATTTTCTGTTTAACTTATTCGATGTGGCTTTCCTATCCAGCTGCAATGGATGGCGCCAGAGGTGTTGCGCAATGAACCTTCTGATGAGAAGTAAGCTGTGGACAATTTTAGTCGAAGGAAGTTCCTCTTATCACCTCTGTATATGTACTAATATTTTCTTTATGGTGCTAATGTAGGTCTGATGTGTATAGTTATGGGGTTATCCTGTGGGAACTTGTTACTCAGAAGATACCCTGGGAAAATCTGAACTTGATGCAGGTACATTTTTGTTGTATGTTTTGTGTTAGTTACTTAGTTATTAATCTTTGAGTTTGACCATACATTTGCTTACAACTGTGAGCTTACGGGCATTATATGTTGCAGCAAATTCTAAACAAGGATAAAATAATTAAGAGTAATAACAAAGTAATGAAATTTGAAGCAAGCAATGATTGGAGTTATTTTCTCATTTCGCGTTGTCTACTGAGATGATGGGCTTGCTGACTGCTTCTAGTTTTTTTCTTTTAGATTGCGACTGCTAGTATAACTGGTTACTTGAAAATTATAACTACTCAAATTTCAGGGTTTTGCGGAGCACACTTTTACCCAGTAATTCTTTTAAGATAATACTTATCTTCATAGTTTTGACAATCCCTGTATATTAATTGTCAAGGGTGTGTGTCTATGTAGGTCATTGGTGCAGTAGGTTTTATGAACCAAAGGTTGGATATCCCAAGTGAAGTAGATCCTCAATGGAAATCAATTATC
>NW_027098140.1:0-60000 GCF_019320115.1 Miscanthus floridulus
CTGAGTTGTTGGGAAAGGTACTTACTGTTTATCCCTTCTGTTTGTACTGCTTTTAGGATGTAAGACATAATCTGCTGCTGATCTCTCTCTTGCTGCAGCAGAGTTGTCATTTGGTCAGCTTGGCTGTTCAGTCTCTACTGCTGTAGCAGTATGGCAATAGGCCACCTCTAGTACATTAGTTGGTAGCTATTACATCAGTCGTGTCTTGGTAGTGGGCTGATCTAAGCTTTGTACTGCTAGTACTAGGAGTAGTTGGTGTACCTTAGGAGTAGGTAGTTGGTGTACTTACCAACAACTATGTACCTAGTAGAGGTACTAGCACTTGTATATATATCACACCTAAGGCAATGTAAAAGAGCAGTTCAGTTTGCCACATCCAGAAGCAGAGCTTTCGGCCAGCGCTGGGCTTGTGCTGTGTGTGTGAGCTGTTCTCAATATCTTCTTCTACCTCTAGCCATAGTGAGTGAGTGTGCTGGTAAGCTTACTGCTTGCCTGTGCAGGGCAGCCGAGGTACCAACAAGTGGTATCAGAGATGTACAAGCGTCGTCGTCGGACTAACCGCTGGCGATAACGGACGATTCGGAGATGGGTGACAGCAGCGGCGCTGCTGTGGCTGTCCAGCCACGACAGGAGGTCGTCATGCGCACGGTGCGGGAGGTCAGCGGCACCAGTTGGCTGACGCTGACTCGCACCAACTATGGTGAGTGGGCGGTGACCATGAAGGTCAAGCTCAGAGCCCGACGGCTCTAGAATGCCATTGACAAGGGCACCGATAACGAAGAAGACAACATGTCAGCGTTGGAGGCTATTCTTGCTGCTGTGCCAGTGGAGTACAGGGAGCCATTGGGGCCGAAGAACTCTGCTAAGGAGGTGTGGGAGGCCATTGCAGCGATGCGCGTCGGCTCCGACCGCGCAAAGAAGGCGACGGCCTAGCTGCTGAAGCAGGAGTACGCCAACCTCAAGTTCAAGGATGGTGAATCGATGGAGGACTTCTCCCTCCGCCTGCAGTCGCTCATCAGCTAGCCAAGGAGCCACGGCGTCACCATCGACGAAGAAGAGGCGGTCTTCAAGTACCTCCACTCCGTGCCAGTGAAGTACATCCAGATCGCTCTCTCCATAGAGACGATGTTCGACTTGTTCACACTCACCATCGAGGATGTGACAGGCCGTCTGCGGGCAGTGGACGAGCGCATGGAGGATGCCACAACAACGACGGACAGCGGCAAGCTGCTGCTGACAGAGGAGGATTAGGTTGTCCGGATGAAGGAGAAGAAGTCCGGGGAAGCCTCCTCCAGCCGCGGTGGCGATGGCAAGCGCCGCGGCAAGGCTTCTTCGGAGAAGAAGAAGAAGGTCGACCCCAACGCCTACTGGCGCTGCGGTAAGACGGGCCATTGGGCAAAGGAGTGCCCAAATCGCAAGCAAGAGAAGAAGGCTGAGGGTCATTTAGCGCAGGCTGATGAGGATGATGAGACCACTATCCTGATGGCGATGTTCTGTGCACTGCGCGACGTTGAGGTTAAGGAGAAGGGAGAGGAGATGGCGGTGGAAGGGCACGACAAGGCTCTGAAGGCTGTTAACCTCGACGAACCGTGCGCCCAAGTCCACATCGGACGTGTGGGCGGCGAGCAGGAGCAGCGGTGGTACCTGGACTTCGGCGCCAGCAACAACATGACGGGCTCCAAGGAAGCCTTCTCTGAGCTCGACGGCAACGTGACCGGCACGGTGAAGTTCGGTGACGGTTCAAGGGTGGCGATCCGAGGGCGCGGCACCATGAAAGTGCAATGAAGCCTTAATTATGGGTTTTGGTGATAATGACCTCGCAATTAGAGAACTAATGAGATTTATCGAGATGACAAGCATAGAATTTATATTCGAGGATGCTACACGAAACGGAGGAGTCCCCAACTACAAATATAGATGGCTTCATACTTAATGGAGGTTTAAATTCTTTTATATATTGAATTTGAGTATAGGAAAAGCCGTACTATAAAGGGGGGCACAATGCTTAAGCTAATCTGTGCTACCAAGTGCTCAAACAATCGTAAGTATGCTCAGATTCACAGCCAAGACAGTCTACACTTCACTTTTACCCTTGCTGTCTTGCGTGGTGCGAGCTCCGACTCGCTCGACCCCTTGGGTGCGAGCCTCGACTCACCCGACCCCTTGGGCGTGGGCTCCGTCTCGCCCGACCCCAAGATCGCGGGCTCTGTCTCGCCCGACCCTAAGGTCGCGGGCTCCGGTTTGCTCGACCCTTTGGTCGCGGCCTCGTCTCGTCCGACCTCTTGAGTGCAGTGTCCGTTGGGGTATATATACCTTTCCTTTTTTTCCCCAACGGCTATCTGCGATTTAAGTGACCGTTGGGGCCTGGGGGGTATATATACCTTTTCCTTTCTTTCCCAACGGTAAGAAACCAACCTGCTCCCTTCTTCCTCACTTCGGCGCACTCAAAACAGAGCAGGAGCTCTCTCTCTCTCTCTCACTCCATTGTTGACCTCAAGCCCCCAATCAAATCCATTGATTTTCCCATCAATCCTTGAGGGATAAGAGTCCAAAACTTGATAAGAGAGCATCTCCATTGATTCCAAACTCTAAAGAGCACTTGGTTCACGTTTTGGCCGACGGTTGTGTTTGCTACTCTTGGAGCTTGGCTCCTAGCCGGCTAGAGCGTCGCCTGGTGAGCTTGCCAACTTATGTGGTAGCCCCGGGAGGTTTGTAACCACCTCTTGGAGCAAGTAAAATCACCCCTCATCTCAAGAGTTCGCTCTCTTGATTTAAGAACGAGGTAGGGTTGCAAATCCCTAAGCCTTAGTGGTATACCTCAACAACGTGGACATAGGCAAGCCTTGGTGGCGAGCTGAACCGTGGGATAAATCTTTGTGTCATCTTGTGATTGTGTTGTTTCACTTGTGTTCTTGTTATTGAGGTGATTTCGAGAATTGAGGCCGATCTACTTGTGTGTGGTGTTCCCACCGCTTTCAGCTGTCAATCTGTGATCTACCACCCTGCAGGAAGTTAAGAAATTTATCATATCTAAATTTCGTTGGGTAGATTTTAAACTGTGAACTAATCTCTCCTGTAGGTGCGGCAGTGCCGCGCTCATAGAGCGGCAGTGCCGCTGGTGAATTTGATTTCGGTTTAAGTTGAATTTTTTACAGGCCTATTCATCTCCCCCTCTAGGTGTACCAGAGATCCTACACACCATCATCTTTAGGTGCCAGAACGATGAGCACCGCGTGCTGACGGATGTATATTACATCCCGCAGTTGCGTTCAAGCATCATCAGCATTGGCTAGCTGGATGAGCGTGACAGTGAGGTACTGATCAAGGACGGTGTCCTCAGGATCAGGGACCGGGAGCAGCGGCTTCTTGCCAAGGTGAAGAGGTCCCGGAACCGGCTGTATCTGCTCGACTTGAAGGTGGAGCAGCCCATCTGCTTGGCTGCACGGCACACGGAGGAGCCGTGGCTGTGGCATGCCCGGTATGGCCATCTCAGCTTCGACGCTCTTGGTCGGCTGGAGAAGATGGTGACTGGGCTATCTCATATCTAGCACGTAGGCGAGTTGTGTGACAGCTGCCTCGTCGGAAAGCAAAGAAGGCTGCCGTTCCCGAAGATGGCGAAGTACCACGCGGCAGAGGCCCTCGAGCTGGTCCATGGTGACTTCTGCGGGCCGATCACGCTGGCGACGCACGGTGGACGCAAGTACTTCATCTTGCTGGTGGATGACTGCAGCCGGTTCATGTGGCTGCAGCTTCTAACCAGCAAGACCGAGGTAGCGAAAGCGGTCAAAAAGTTCAAGGCGCGCGCGGAGGCGGAGAGCGGCAAGAAGCTGCGCATGCTGCGGACTGATCGCGGCAGCGAATTCACTTCGGTGGAAATGCTGCGTACTGCGCGGATCAGGGTGTGGTGCGACACCACACCACACCGCGCCGTACTCGCCACAGCAGAATGGCGTGGTGGAGTGGCGGAACCAGATGGTGGTCGGCATGGCTCGATCCATGATGAAGGCCAAAAGCATGTCGACAAAGTTCTGGGGAGAGGCGGTGACCACGGCGGTGTTCATCCTCAACCGCGCGCCCACCAAGGCCCTGAAGGGCAAGACGCCGTTCGAGGCTTGGCATGGACGCAAGTCGAATGTGTCCTTCCTCAAGATATTTGGCTGCGTCGGTCATGTGAAGAACACCAAGTCTCACCTCGGCAAGCTGGAAGACAGGAGCACGCCGATGGTGCTCCTGGGCTACGAGGACACGAAGGCGTATCGGCTGTATGATCGCAAGAGAGGTAAGGTGGTGATATCTAGGGATGTGGTGTTCGATGAGATAGCGGCCTGGGACTAGGAGGGTCCGGGCACGGGGGAAGCTGGCAGCTTGAGCAGCACCTTCGTTGTTGAACACTTAGTCATCCACGGTGGTGGAGACGCTGGAGAAGAGGTGCCGACCACCCCAGGAGTGGTGCCGAGCGGTCCAGCAACAATGCTGACCACTCCAGAGGGGATGCTGAGCACTTCAGCAGCAGTGGAGCCGACCACTCTAGGAGTGGTGTCGACCGCTCCAGCAGTGGATCTGACCACTCTGGCAGTGGTGCCGAGCGGTCCAGCAGCGATGCCGATCACTCCGGCAGTGGTGCCGAGCAGTCCAGCAGCACTGCTGACCACTCCGGCAGAATAGGGAGGCCATGGACCACCGATCGAGTTCACCTCTCCACCCACCGACATCGATGAGTACGTGGACGCTTTCCACGGCGGCGAGGAGGTCCGATTCAGGCGGGTGGACAACAACGTTGGCGAAGGGGGAGCTCCTGGGTTGGCCAGTCGTTTTTTCGACGACCCAGAGCTGCTCCTTGTTAGTGCAGAGGAGCCGTTGACATTTGTAGTGGCTGAACGTGACGATAATTTGCGTCGGGCGATGTTGGAAGAGATGAAGGCCATCGAGGACAATGGGACACAGGACCTGGTGGATCCACCTGTGGGCTGCAGGCTGATCGGGTTGAAGTGGGTCTACAAGGTGAAGCGGGATGAGCGCGGCGCCATTGTCAAGTACAAGGCTCGGCTCGTCGCCTGTGGCTTTGTGTAGCATGAGGGCATCGACTTTGAGGAAGTCTTTGCTCCGGTGGCGCAAATGGAGTCCGTTCGCTTGCGGTTGGCCATGGCAGCACCGAAGGATTGGTGCGTCCACCACCTCAACGTCAAGTCTGCGTTCCTCAACGGCGAGCTCGCGGAGACGGTCTTCGTCAAGCAAGCTCCGGGCTTCGCCATCAAGGGCGCTGAGCATAAGGTGCTCAAGCTGCGCAAGGCGCTCTACGGGCTATGGCAGGCCCCTCGGGCGTGGAACGTCAAGCTCGACGCCACCTTGGGCGAGCTTGGGTTCACTCGCTGCGCCATAGAGCACGCGCTGTACACGCGGTGACGGGGAAGAAGGAGCTTGTCGTCGGCGTGTATGTGGACGACTTGATTGTCACTGGAGCGCGGGCAGAGGACATCGACGGCTTCAAGCGTGAGATGGCTGCTCGTTTCAAAATGAACGATCTCGGCGCGCTCTCCTACTACCTCGGCATTGAGGTGAGGCAGGGGAAGGAGCACATCTCCCTGGGCCAGTGCGCCTATGCGGAGAAGCTGCTGGAGAGCAGAGGCATGGCGGAGTGTAAGCTATGTGCAACTCCAATGGAGGAGCGGCTGAAGCTGTCCAAGCACAGCATGGCGGTGAAGGTGGACGCGACGCGCTACCGGAGCATTGTCGGTGGGTTGCGCTACCTCACGCATACTCGGCCGAACATCACGTCCGCGGTCGGGTATGTCAGTCGTTTCATGGAGGACCCAGCGTGGATCACTGGATGGCGGTGAAGAGGCTGCTGCTCTATGTCAAGGGGATGCTCGATCAAGCGATCATCTTCCCCAAGAGTGGCAGCAAGGGTGGGCTGCGGCTCACGGTCTTCAGTGAGGCACCCCCAAGGCAAAGGAAGGTGATCTGAAGCTCACTGTTTTCAGCGACGCAGACATGGCGGGTGACATCGACGGGCCACGGAGCACCTCCGGTGTGCTCGTCTTCCTTGGAGCGGCCCCATTGCTTGGCAGTCGCTGAAGCAAAAGATCGTGGCGCTGTCGACGTGCGAGGCGGAGTACGTCGCAGCAGACACGGCGGCGTGCCAGGCTGTCTGGCTGCGGCGGCTGTTGGGCGAGTTGAGCGACAAGGAAGCTCACCCGCCAGCTCTAATGGTGGACAACCAGCCTGCCCTCGCCCTCGTTAAGAACCCTGTCCTCCACGACCGGAGCAAGCACGTTGACATCAAGTTTCACTTCCTCCGGGACTACATCGATGGAGGGCAGATCGTCATCGAGTTCGTCGAGACTGGCAGACAGCTCGCTGACATCCTCACCAAGTCACTCGGGCGCCTGCGGTTCTTGGAGCTGAGGAAGATGATTGGCATGGATGAGGTCAAGGCATCGGGTTAGCAGCAGGATTAGGGAAAGAAATGTAAGACATAATCTGCTACTGATCTCTCTCTTGCGGTAGTAGAGTTGTCATTTGGTCTGCTCGGCTGTCCAGTCTCTACCGCTGTAGCAGTATGGCAATAGGGCACCTCTAGTACATTAGTTGGTAGCTATTACATCAGTCATGTCTGGGTAGTGGGCTGATCTAAGCTTTGTACTGCTAGTACTAGGAGTAGTTGGTATACCTTAAAAGTAGGTAGTTGGTGCACTCACCAACAATTATGTACCTGGTAGAGGTACTAGCACTTGTATATATATTACACCTAAGGCAATGCAAAAGAGCAGTTCAGTTTGTCACATCCAGAAGCAGAGTTTTCGGTCGACGCTGGACTTGTGCTGTGTGTGTGAGCTATTTTTAATATCTTCTTCTACCTCTATACATAGTGAGTGTGCTGGTAAGCTTACTGTTTACCTGTGCGGGGCAGCCGAGGGACATATAGGAAAGGATAGATTTTCAGACTAATGAACCTCAGTACAAAACTATTCCTGTTAATGATTTCCCTTGCTGTGAGCAGCGACCCGCAGCAACGGCCGTCTTTCCAAGAGCTTCTGGAGAGGCTCCGAGAGCTGCAGAGACATTACGCCATCCAGCAGCGGAACGCAAAGAACAGCATCGAGGAGTGAAGAATGCAATGCAACTCCCAGAGCACGGTGGGCTTGCTTTGAAGCATTTTGCGAGCGTGCGAGCAAGCGAGCGGTGTGCCAGATGCCCGAGAAGGGCCTGAACTGTGTGGTTTTTGCTTCGCCGGAACAGCTAAGGCTGGAAGAAGTTTGCTGTACAGACGAGGTACCTTTTTTCTTTTTTTTTTAGTTCCTTTCCTCCCCAGGGCAATTGTGACTATAATTTCTGGGTGCTGGCAGCAAAGGGCAGGGTAGTGAGAGTGGAGTAGTGACTGAGCTCCGGATTGCTGGCGCCTTTTGGTTCTGATTCGTGGCAATGCAAATGCATGGTTAACAATAACATCCAATCCGGGCTTGAGTTTTCTTCTGGCAAGGGCACGATGATGTGTACTGTTAGATTGTTTGTTCTAACAACAGTGGGGCCTTGTTTAGATTACCTCAAAGTTCCAAGTTTTTTCACTCTCTCCATCACATCAATTTTTGGACGCATGCATGGAGCATTAAATGTAGGTAAAAAAAGTAACTAATGGCACAGTTTGGTTGTAAATCACGAGACGAATCTTTTGAGCCTAGTTAGTTCATGATTGGACAAAGTTTGTCAAATACAAACAAATGTGCTACAGTGTCCAGATTGCAAAAATTTGCAATCTAAACAAGGCCTGGGTGTATACAATGTGATCGATTGTGATCATGCGTGAGTTTAATCGATGTACTAGTAAAATCGGCTCTTTTTTTTTTTTTTTTTTTTTTTTTTTTTTTTTTTTTTTTTTTGCTTCATTCACAGAATTGGTCCTCAACTTGCCGTCAGGATTTTTTAACTAACTCTGTCGGACACAAAACGAAACATTGGAATTGGTTCTTGGCTTGTTGCCTTTCTTTGCTGAGCGCCTGAGCTATATATGCGCCCTGCGGCACTACCTTTTGCAAGGTTTGTAACTTTTGTATTATCGAAAAGAAGAAAAGTAAGAGTGAGGCCGGCCGAGAGCAAAGCACCGGCCATGGCTTCCCTAGCAAAGTGGTCGAAAAGTATGCTGACGCTGGAACACATTAGACCGCGAGGATGCAGCATGCTAATGTGTTGATTGTTCCGTTACAAAACCAAGTTTTACTTGCCAAAACCGGACACTGCGGATTAAAATGTGGTATTGCATATATTAGAATAATCTAGCAAGACAAAAAAATACAAAAAAATAAGTAAAACTGTGAAAATGTTGTATTGCATATATTAGAATAATCTGGCAAGACCAAAAAACAATAAAAATGTGGTATTGCATATATTAAAATAATCTTGCATATATTATATGTAATAATGTTAAAATATGTTTGCGGCTAGATTTGCCAGTTTACTCCTCTAATTATATGTGCCAACAGAGAAATTAATTCTCTAATTTTTCTGTTGGTATTTGCTATTTACCTGGCGGTTTTCTACCGATAGGAAAATTCGAGCCTCCAACAGTGTACGGTTCAAAATATTGACATTATGAGTGGAATCAAGTAACTCAGTTGGCAAGTCCTAATTTCTAGATGTGTAAACTTACTCTCTTTCTCTTTCGATTTATAGTTCCAGTGGCTATCCAGTGATATGTCTTTGAAGGACATGTACTTGGATAAAATTTATTTTCTGCCTTTTAAATATGCCAATGGCTATTGCCTTCTCTTCAGGCTTCTTAGAGTCGAGGGTGATGCTCCATATTAGTTTTTGTTCAGTTGGGTTACATAATAATCACCAAATGGCATATAGATAAAAAACCATATAAAATATAATTTTAGTTGGTATAAACTGTGGCTGCTATCTAAAGTTTTCCAAACGGGCCAAGCCCGCTGGGCCGACACGAGCACGGTACGAATTGGCCCGGTACGAAAACGGCCCGGCCCGGCAGCTATCGTGCCCGTGCCTGGGCCGCGATGCCAGCACGATGGCACGGCACGGGCATGGCCCGCTTCAACGGCCGGCACGGGGGCGGCACGGCCTCGAGCCGTTGGATGGAGCCCCCCCCCCCCCCCCCCCCCCCCCGCCTGCTGACCGTTGGATCTAGGGCTCGGGTGGGACGGCTTTATAAGCCAGCCGCCGCTCCTGGCTCCCCACCTTTCCAAACCCTAGCTCATTCCGTCCCCATTCCAGCCGCATGGCCGCATCGAGCTCTCCCATCGACTGAAACCCTAGCCGCTCTCCTCTCTTCTTCCCGCCGTCCGGTGGCTGGTTAAGGCGGCGGTTGCTGGCACGGGCACACGACACGGCCTTCTACACCACTCTTCCTTCTCCCTGACCGTCGATGTAGCTTTCTCGTTGAGATCCACCACCGTTCGTCTTCGCCTCTATCTCGTCGCTCTCATCGACCTCGTCGTCGTCACCGTTGTCTCTGGTGCTCCGTCAAGAGAGGTGAGCCGTAACCCTAGATCTGTTCGTTTTTCTTCTTCTTCTTGATTTCTTCATGATCTTCTATTAACCCTAGGTGTTCTTGTTGTTCTTGGTTTTGGTAGGCGTTGGCGTTGAGGGACCGGAGGCCGGCGACGACGAGATGTCGGACGAGCAGGAGGACATCGGTCTCTCCATGACCATCAACGACGAGCTGCGCCTTTGCGGGATGACCGGAGACGACGAGGACAATGTCGCTGGGGATGTCGAGGAGCTCTTCGGCCGTCGTGCTGCCGAGGAACTCTACGGCCGTACTGCTGCTGACCCACTTCCCGTCGACGACACTGACGCCCCCTACACCGGCGACGACGTCCAGGACAACGCCGCTGCTAATGACGGCTCCAGCAGCAGGCCTAACCGCCCTTCTACCTCAGTATGCTGGGAAGATTTCGAGAAGCTCACCAAGAAGGTAAATGGTAAGGTTGTCAGGTATGGCGCTCGGTGCCTTCACTGTCGTAAGGAGTATTTTGCGTACTCTAGATTTGGGACTGGCCACCTTCTCCATCATCAAGATCTTGCCCTAAGAAGCGTGAGAAATGTCGCATGGCTCAGTCCCACATTACTTTCAATAAGGACGGTACTATGCGTAATTGGGAGTATTCGGCCGAGGTTGCTCGTGTTCAGCTTGTTCGTTTGCTTGCTAGGTTAGATCTTCCCCTTCGTCTTGGGGAAACTGAGGCCTGGGAAGATTACATAAAAATTGCTCATAACCCTAGGTACACAACTATTTCTAAGCAAACTACAACTAGAGATCTTTTTAAGTACTTCAATGAAAAGCGTGATCGTTTGATTGATGATTTGAAGAGTAATGCCATTTCATCTGTTGCTATTACATCTGATATCTGGTCTAGAAATGCAAAAGAAGATTATTTGAGTGTTGTTGGTCATTACATTAATGCTGATTGGCAACTTGAAAAAAGGGTGCTTGGCTTAAGGCTTATTGATGCATCACATAATGCTGATAACATTGCTGAACGTGTTAGTAATATGCTTAATGATTATGGTATATTGAAGAAGGTTTTTTCTGTTACTTTAGACAATGCCTCTGCTAATACTAAAGCTATGGATAAACTGAAACCTGTACTTAGAGAGTATTTGGGTGCTGATCTGTTTTTGCATCAACGCTGTGCTTGTCATATCATAAACCTGATTGTTAAAGAGGCTCTGGTTGCTGTTAGCCCTATGCTTGATGCTTTCAGAACTGCTATATCATTCATTAACTCTTCTAACCAGAGAGTTGCTGCATATAAGAGCTATTACATGGCATCTGGTATTAGACCTAGGAAGTTTGGATTGGACATGGAGGTTCGGTGGAACTCTACCTACCTGATGCTTAGGCATTTGCTACCACAAAAGGAAACTTTCTATACTTTCATTGAGTCTAATTATCCTAGAAAAAGAGGCAACTAAAATACTGGAATTCCTTGAACTGTTTTATGACTCAACAGTTGCTTTGTCTGGTGTGTACTATCCTACTGCCCCACTTATGGTTCATCATATTGTTAAGATTGCTATACACCTGCATAGGTATCAAAATGATGAGCATATTAGAACTGTTGTCCAACCTATGATTGATAAGTACAATAAATATTGGAGAACCATACCGAACTTTACTGCATTGCATTTATCTTGGATCCAAGAGCTAAAATTAAAGGTTTTAACAAAGTTCTTAGGAAGTTAAATTTGCTTACTGATGCTGATTATTCTAATAAGATGGTGGAAACTAGAACTCTTTTTTTTCAAACTGTATCATAAGTATGATGATTTGTATGGCTCTGTTAGGGCGAAAAGGCCTGACCCTCCAAGCCTATCTGGTAAGAAAAGAACAGCTTGGGCTGAGATATATGATGATGATGATGATGGTGGTTTGCTTGGAGCTGGCTGTTCTTCTCTTCCTCCTAATCTTGATATGTCCAGGACTATTCCTGCTACTACTTTGTTACATGCAGCAAGTTCATCTAACACTGGTTCTGAACTTTCAGCTTATCTGGACTATGACACAGTTAGCCAAATGGATGATGACTTCAACATCTTGAACTGGTGGCATCAGCATAAACTAACATATCCAGTTCTTTCTACCCTTGCTAGAGATGTTTTCAGTGTGCCTGTTTCTACCATTTCTTCTGAAGCTACTTTTAGTACCACTGGCAGGATCATTGAAGACCGGCGGCGGAGGCTGAACCCTGAAACTGTGGAGGCACTCACATGCATCAAGGACTGGGAAGCTGCAGAGATAAGGCTACAACATATGGTGGAGAATAAGGAGCTCGAGGAGGCCTTTGAACAACTTTATCTTGATTAGTCATTTATGTAATGGTTCTGTAATCTTAAGACTTGGATGCTTTGGACCTTTGGTTGTGGATGTAATGAACAATTGAACTTATGGAGCTGGTTGCACTCTTTTTCCCTGTCTAGGGTTTCTCACAAGGGTGGGTTTTACCTAGACATGTTTTTAATGAGGCAGCCATTGCACAGCTCCTTTAATTTGGTATTTTGTTATCTCTGTCTTGTGTTTTCTTCTTCGTGATTTCAGATTCATCAGATTTCAAGTTTGTTTTTGAACTGTTCTTTTGATTCTGATTTGTTGAAGTGGTGATGTGGTTTTAGTGCCAAGGCACGACACTAGTCCCCTGGGCTGCCGTGCCCTGTGGCACGGCACGGCACTATCTGAGGGCTTTAGTGCCGTGCCTGGGCCAGAGTCTGGGCACGGTGGCACTACACGGCACGACACGACAGTGACACCGTGCCTGATAGTGCTGTGCCTGATAGTGCCGTGCTGTGTAGTGCCACTGCCGTCCGTTTGGAAAACTATACTGCTATCTCCACCCACTCGTCCCTCTTCTCCGTGTGTCTCCACCCAACAAATACGCAAGCCAAGGATGGTGGGCCATACAATTTATTTGATTTCTTTAAGGTTGGATTAAGCCTATCAATAAATTCAATAAAAAATAGATAGTTTATTACTATTGGCATGAGAATCATGCACTAAACCATGTGTTCTGTTACAACGCACGGATATTTTTGCTAGTGAATTCTAATGTCCTATAATAGTTCGCTCTGGTATAGCAAATGTCGAACATCATGGCTGAGATCACCGCTCCATCATGCCAAACATTTTCTCCTTTTATAGCTATGTACCTGTTTGATAGCAAAATAGCAAATGTCGAACATCATGGCTGAGATCACCGCTCCACCGTGCCAAACATTTTCTCCTTTTATAGCTATAATATGTACCGGTTGATAGCAAAATATGATCAGTCGAGACACGCACGGACTATATAGTCGACATGACGTCGAAGCTCAGGGCGATCGAACCAATGTGAAATCCATTTACTACCGTCTCGTCTGCCATATATACCTGGGGGGATCTAGCAAGGAAAGTTTTTATCTGCCGCCATCGGGATTTATTTGGCCCATCAGTAACGACGTCTGGCTGGCATCGGTTCAGTCGTGGAAACAAGCTGATGAGGAAAAATATATATGCCCGTTTTGACCTGTAGTTTCACCGCACGTACGAAACTGATGATGCTCGGCTGCGTGCTGCTTGCCTATAAAAACATGTAAATGCAAGCGAGAGTGATACCAGGGAATCCCAGCAGCAAAGCAAGCACACACACGGTCTCTCGTAGCTCGATCGACCTCCGACATGGCTGGCAGTGCCAGCAAGACGAGGAGGGCGATCCTTGTGCTCTTCATCTGGGCCGTGGCCATGCTCTTCTTCATGGCCGCCCTCCACCCCAACGGTAATTCATTGATCTTTTATAGCATGCATATATACGAAAGAATCTACTACATTGGAAATCAGTAAGTAGTCGGGTGTTTTTCACCATGCATTTTCTTTTGTTTTGGACGCTAGCTGATTTTGTTTGTTTATTTACGACAGTACTCACCGCGGCCGACCAGGTCTACTGCATGTGCTGCGCTGACAGAAGAGAGTGTGAACAAGACCCGACCTGCTGCACAGACGGTTGCTGCCGCATGAGACCTTGATGCATCACACACCAAACTTGTTATCCCCTATAGATACGCCCGGGGGGGGGGGGGGGGGGGGGGGGGGTGCATGCATGCTGCTGCCGTCGTCGTCGTTTGGCTGCTGCTTGGCAGCTGTTGCGTGTTACAGCACGACGTACGTACGTGTTCAACTTAGGAATGGATATGGATATGGATACGGATACATGAATGAATGAATAAAAGCCAGCAGCGGCCCTGAATGTACCAGGGTTTACGTTTGTCATTTCTGCTTTAATTTATTCAAAATCAAACCTTTTACCTTCAACTAGTTTCTTTTTTATAGAAATTATTAACAACCATGAGTACCGACTGGGAGAGGGTTTGATTGGGATTGTTTAAGCAATTCCCGTAATCGTCACCCCTTGCTAATTGATTCTAACTTGTTTTATCTAGAGCAGAGGCGAATTGTGCAAAGGCTTGTGATTCTGCGAATTGAGCTAGTTCCAATTTTGATTTGCCATCTTACTTGGACCGTAAAAAATTAAACCACAATAATCTTAGTCTATACAAAAACTACTTCATCCACTTACACAGTGACACAGAAGACTAAAAATACCACTCTAATAAGTCCTTACGACCATCATACTAAACATATCATCAACAAGATTCACACTAAGAGAAATGGTCTTTAGATACGGAAAGTAAACCTATCATTAAGCACACTCTAGCATGCAATCCTAGTTGCCACACCATTGAACTAAGCTAAGACAAGAAAGTAATGCAAGAAGTAAAGAGACAAACAGACAACCATATTTAATTTTCCCCTATGTTATCGAGTTGTTGCCATAGCTCTCCCAATTCACGTTGGAGCACTGAAGAGAAACGAAGACTCGTTTTTGCTCTCTTGAATCATGAAATCTCAAGTCTTCAGTGGTGAATTCTCATTTTCCACTCTGGAATGGCAGGCTTCAAATAGTGAACACCAATAGGAACCTCCCCCACAAGAAAATCTATAGAGAAGGTCATCTAGTCTTCCGCTAAGCTATCTAAGCTAGGTGCCAACAAACAGCAAGAGTAACAAGTCTTCACCCAACACCTAAATGAAAGCCAAGCCAAGAACACCAGATGCACTCAAGGTACACTCTCACAAGAAGCAATATAGGCTTGGATGGCGCTCTCACATTTCACAAACCATCTCAATATATGCTGGATGTCTAGGGTGAAAGAGCAGCTCCAAATGAGCTACGGAAAGAACATATATAGGGTTTGTGAAGTCCATGCTAGCCGTTGGAAAAAGTCTACAGACACAGACACCACCATATGATTCGTCGGGTGTCGCGGGTTCGTCACCGTGGCAAGCATCATTGTTTGACAGATGTCAGAAGTGTGGGTCTCCGGTGGACTCAAGAACACGAGAGAAGACACAGCGATGTATCCTAGTTCGGGCTATCGAGGCCCTACGTCCAGCATGAGTAGTTCTTCATATTCAAGAGCACCCAAATCGGGGGGTTACAATGAAGGAGAAAGAGATTTGGTAGGGGATCGCTTGATGGACCGTTTGCAAGCGTGAAGGGCAAGTTGGAGGCTTTGGAGCAAAGGACCACGTGGCGGTGAAGTTTGAGCAAGACTTGGCACCGATTGACGAAAGCAACGGTGAAAAGCAAGTGAAGTCAAGATCAATGAACCAATATGACTACATGATGATATGATGTGGATCATATCATTGTTGATCGTGTTGATGCATGTGTTGCATCGACATTGGAGGAGATGGAATGGAATGCGCAAGGCAAAGGTATAACCTAGGGCATTTCATTTCACCGGTCATAGGTGTGTAGAGAAGTTGATGGCCGGGTTTAGGCTAGATGGCCGTACTATCAAGAGGGGCAAACTTGTTTGCATATCGGTCATCTAGTGCCACTCGAGTGATCTAACTTTGCATCGTCGCTAGGATTGAGTGGTGTGGCAAGTTGAGTGGCTAATTCTTTGGAAAATGATTGTGAAAATGCTAACACGCATACACATGGTGGTGTTGGCACATTTACAAAGGAGATGGAGTTGGAGTTGATGTAGATCAACTAAGCGATGAAACGGAGGCGAGAAGGGTTCAAAACTTCACCGGCGGATTGTCTGCCCATAGAGTGCGGACAGTCTGACGGTGCCACCGACGCCATATACATAAAAGATAGGGTTTCACAGAGTGCACCGAACGTTGGTCACGCAGTGACTGGACGCTGGGGTCCTGCGTCCGGTCAGTAGCAGCAGAGAACGCGCAGGCGTCGGTCTTCGATCGGACGCTGGCGTTGAAAGTTACTGGACACTGGCTGGGTGCATCCGGTCGCGCTAGTGTGGCGGCGCACAGAGGAGGCATTAAGTGATCGGACGCTGGGCAAGTCCGGTCGGTGGTGACTAGACGCGTCCGGTAATGAGTGGAACCTTACTAGAAGTGACCGGACGCTAGGGTCCTGCGTCCGGTCATACACTGTGTTGCGTCCGGTCGCAACTTATCCATTGAGATTGGGCGCTCAGTATTTAAGGCGATGGATGATGTGGCAGCTATCCATTGACCGGACGCTGACAGGGTGCGTCCGGTCGTCCCGAGTTTTGCCCAGTGAAGGAGTAACGGCTAGTTTAGCCCGTGGGGCTATAAATAGAAGGTGGTCTCGGCCATGGCTGGGGTGGAGCACCTCGGGGGACTTTTGTGTCCATGCTTGAGAGTGCTTGGGAGCCCTCCATCTCACATATACTTGATAGTGATCATTCGATTGTGTGAGAGAGCGATTCTAGTGCGATTGCATCATGAGATTGCATCGAGTGGCACTAGGTGATCGAGTTGCAAGGTGGTGGTGCTTGTTACTCTTGGAGGTTGACACCTCCTAGACGGCTTGGTGGTGGTCTCCGTCGAAGCCCGCAAGAAGCTTGTGCGGTGCTCCAGAGAAGAACTTTGTGAGGGGCATTGTGCTCGCCCCACGGGAGCCACAAAGAGCAAATCTAGTAAAGCGTGTCATTGAGCTACCATCACTTTCGGGGTAGGTTCTTACGGTGCCCGACGTGCGGGCTTGGCAGGTGATGCCAATTAGCCGCTGAACCACCAAACGAGCGGTCGACACAACGGGGACTAGCGTGTTGGCAAGCACATGAACCTCAGGAGAAAAATCACCGTGTCAACTTTGTTCTTCCCGTTGGTTTGCTTCCTCGTTTCACAAGCTTGTATTTACATTTCATATACATTGTGCTTGTGTAGTTGCTCTTGTAATTAGTTAGCTTGTGTAGCTTACTAGTTACCTTCTTGCTTGTGTAGCATAGAAGTAGCTCCCTTGCGTGGTTAATTTGGTTTGTGTAACCTTGTTAGTAACATTGCTTAGTTTGTGTAGCTAAGTAATTGCGCTATCTAATTTGACATTGGTTGCCTTGTTATTGAGCATTGCTAGTGAGCTTAGGTGGCTTTGTGCTTTTGCTTACTAGCATGTGTAGGAGCTCTCTCATTGCTTGAAGTACTAGTGGCATAGGTTTGTGTGACCTTGCTTCTAGAATTGGTAAGGTGAGCTCTAGTTAGCCCGGTACCTTAGTTGCTTATTTAGGATCTTTGCAAGGTGCTAGTGAATATAGATAGAGGGGTGTAGTCTTGGCTAGACCGATTGTTCTAATTCTGTACTAGTTTCAATTAGCCGACGTGATTAATTTTAGAAAGGACTATTCACCCCCCTATAGTTCGCCATCTCGACCTTACTAGTGGTATCGGAGCAAGGCCTCTCATTTGTGGTCTTCACCGACCCGAGAGGATGGCGACTTATGGGCTAGATGTTGAGTGTCCATACACTTTTGATGGCACACACTTTGCACGGTGGAAAAATTGGATGACATGCAATTTTAAGTTTATTTCCCCCCAAATGTGGTGGATCGTAGATGTGGGCTTTTCTCATGCGTTGGATGAAAAGAATGCAACTAAAGCGCAAAAGAAATTCCTACATCTCGATTGCCAAGCTACTAACATTTTCTATCAATCCATGAAAGATAACATATTTGGGGAGGTTATATATATGAAGACCGCCCATGATATTTGGTTGTACCTCAACTTAATATATGGGAGTGTCTCCAATGATGATGAGCCCAAGAAGGAGGCATATGAGTGTGTGAGCATGACCACAATTTGGTGATTGTGGAAGATTGCTCCACCTTATGGTCAAGTGATGATGATGATCTTTCTACCACAAGATCACTTGACAAGATTGATGATGATGCCTCAAGTGATGCACATAATGATACTACTTCATGCACACTTGATGGTGATGATGATGGCTCATGCTTTCATGATGATTGTAATGCCACTACAAGCCCATCACCACATTGCTTTATGTCACAAGGTGACTCTAAGGTATCAAATGATAGTGTGGTTGATCATGTTGATTCATATGATGAGCTTGTGAGTAGACTTGCTAGCATGACCATGTATTTAGAAAATGAGAAAGCTAAAACCGAGAAATTGAAAAATGAAAACTCTTTTCTAAAGAACACATGTGAACAACAAAAGCATCTACTTTATGTTACTACTTGTTCACATGAGGAGCTAAAATTGGCTCATGAGGAACTTAGTGTTGCTCATGATAACTTGGTACAAGACCACGCTTTTCTCACTATGGAGATTTCTAATGGAAAAACTAAAACTAGCGAGAGCTCATCACATGGGTCAATTGATCAATCACATATTGTTGCTAACCCTTGTGATGTAGGCAAGAAGCATGTATCCACCTCTTGTGATGATTTATTAGAAATGCCATGTTCTTCACAAATAGATGATTGTCCTACTTCTATGTATTGTGAGACTAACCTTTTGAAGGAGAACAATGAGCTCAAAAATAAAGTGAAGAAATTGAGTAACAAGTTAGAGAGGTGCTACAACTCAAAAGTTACCTTTGAGCACATGTTGAAGACTCAAAGAAACTATGATGACAAGTGTGGCCTTGGCTTCAAGAAAAAGATGACAAAGGGCGAAATAAAGAGAGAAAGAAAGATGAAGAAGCTACAACAAAGAAAGCTCTCTCATACCATATGCTACCGGTGCCATGAAGCGGGACACCTTGCAAATGGTTGCCCTAACATGGAGAAGCTCAAGAAGATAAAAGAAGAAGAGAGGCTCAAGCATATGAAGTGCTTCAAGTGCCGCACTTGGGGTCACCTTACCTCAATGTTCCAAACCAAGCAATTGGTGAAGCAACTAGAAGAGCCTCAACCAAAGTCATAAGTTGAGTAAGAGAAGACACCCCAAGAGCAAATCAATATCAACAATGAAGATGGTGGTGATTTGATGATAAAGAAGAAGAAAACAAGAAGGGGTCACTACCCCAGATCTGGACATCACTGCCGGTTCAAAAACCCCCTTCACTGCTGGATTTTGAAACGACAGTGGCATACCGACAGTGATGGGGGGTTGACATCACTTCTGGTCCTTAAAAACCGACACTGATCTATAGGAAACAGTATCGGTTCCTAGCTCTGCCCGGCAGTGTCCAGTTGAACAACACTGCCAGTTTGTAGTGCCAACCGACAGTGACGGTTGCTTTAAGAGTGTCGGTTCTTGGCTCAAGCTAGCAATGTTGAGCAAGCCTACACTGTCGGTTCAGGGATCAAACCGGCAGTGTTGTAGTAAATATCAGTGTCGGTTCATAGATCAAACCGGCAGTGTTCTTGTAACTATCAGTGTCGGTTCATGGTTCAAGCCGGCAGTGTTGAGCAAGACAACACTGTCGGTTTGCTTCTAACCGGCAGTGATGGTTACAACAACACTGTCGGTTTGTTGCTAACCGACGGTGATGACCCGTTCGTATTTTATTGTTTTATAATTTATTTTAATTTATATTTTTCGTGGAATCAGGTTTCGTTTTATATACGCTACGTAGACGATAGGTCCATCAATATTAAACATTACAAATGTTACGATTACAATTCAAATGTTCTTATCCACATCTCGATCCCTCAAAATAAAAAAAGAAATGTTCTTAGACTTCACACATGCTTCTCGGACTTCTTACAATAATTTGGCGAGCCGCTCTGGGCCATACTGGTCCTTGTATTTCACGGATTGTGCAATGGAAAATACTCCATCTTTTTCCAATAGCTCGGCTAAGATGAATTTTGCCAGCTCCGATTGTAGTGCGACGATCTCCATGTCTAGCAGCCTTTCGTGCTTATATTTCTTGCGCTATCGTTCAAAAAAGATGATATCCAAAGAGGAACGGTAAATCATTTTGTTGAATTATTAACAGACATAAATGAAATGGGGATTATACACACCAACTTATTGGCTTCTTCCAATTTCTCGCCGATGTAGCGAAGCATTGCCCACATTACATAAAACCCGCATTCATTGTTTCCCGCCGGCTGTGATAGGTACTTCCCCTCCATTGACAACCTTGAATGGGACCGGCGTCCCACCGATATGTCTTCTTCGGACACTGAGCAATATTAAAAGGAGAAACATTAGAAAGCGGTATGTGTGATTAGAAAATAGTAGTTATTAGGATCGCTTACTAATTCAGCACTGCCACCAGTGCATCGAGATGATGAAATGTTTTTTCTTCGAGTCCCACACCTCGAGCAGATTTTTAGCAAGATTAATACAAATGAAGATGAAATGGTTGCTGCAATCACATAATCCTAATTATCGAATAATCTTAACGAAAAAAGAAGCATAAAATTAAAAGCCGAGAACACATATTCGCAGTTGTAGGCTAGAAGTACGTGGGTTTTCTTCTTCATCGTGAATTCATCGAAAACAGCAATCAATCTCTGGTTCAGGTCTTCCACATCACATCCATAGAGGCCTAGACATGTCCTCTCATTGACTCGCATGGGGTCCAAGAAGCCTATGTAATCTCATTTGCTTTTTAGAACGCAAAATTTTGCTATACACCTACATAAAATCATGGGAAGCGCTCAAAAGTTAACAATTTGTGTCTCGAGAGAGTAGTTAATTGTAATATCATGCATGTAGGGTACTTGCATAGTCCACAACGTAAACATTTGAACATCGAGAGAGCGTTTCTGGTATAGCTGGAACAAGCACTCCCACTCAACATTGAACTTCTCTTCTTCAGGATACTGGAAAACATGTGGCGAACGGATAATAACCTCAAAACCAAAGTCATCCGTCAGCCGGTGTTATAAATACAACCTCCACTCGTGTGTGGGGGTACTTTTGCTTATTCCAACAGCTGAGAAACACCTTAGAGAGTGCCAAGAAGAGCAAGGTCCTAGTGAGGTGATTGAGATTTGAGAATCCCAAAGAGAACCCTCATTAGTGAAGATCAAGAGTAGCAAAGTGTGCATCCACCCTTCTCATTAGGCTTGTCGTGGTCAAGTGAGAGTTCGTGCTTGTTACTCTTGGTGATCGCCATCACCTAGATGGCTTGGTGGTGATTGGGAGCTTGGTGATCATCCGGAGAGCTTGTGGATGACCCAACTCAAGTTGTGAGAGGTTGTGGGTGATTCACCGCGACGGAGTGTCGAAGAATCAACCCGTAGAGAGCACTTGATCCTTGCGCGGATCAAGGGGGAGCTACACCCTTGCGCGGGTGCTCCAACGAGGACTAGTGGGGAGTGGCGACTCTCCGATACCTCGGCAAAACATCGCCGCGTTCCTCCTTCTCTATTTACTTTGAGCATTTACTTTGAGCAATTCAATTCTTGTCTTTACATTCATAGAATTGTCATGCTAGAGTAGGATTGGAACTTAGGTTGCAAGTCTTTTGTGAGGTAGAACAATTAGAAACACTTTCTAGGCACAAGGGGTTAATTGGGCTAACCATAGGATTTAATTATTGCAAAGAAATTTAGAATTAGCCCAATTCACCCTCTCTTGGGCATCTTGATCCTTTTAGGCGGAACCAGACGGTGATCAGCATGGCTCGATCCATGATGAAGGCCAAAAGCATGCCGGCAAAGTTTTGGGGAGAGGCGGTGACCATGGCGGTGTTCATCCTCAACCGCGCGCCCACCAAAGCCCTGAAGGGCAAGATGCCTTTCGAGGCTTGGCATGGACGCAAGTAGAATGTGTCCTTCCTCAGGACATTTGGCTGCGTCGGCCATGTGAAGAACACCAAGCCTCACTTCGGCAAGCTGAAAGACAGGAGCACGCCGATGGTGCTCCTGGGCTACGAGGAGGGCACGAAGGCGTATCGGCTCTATGATCCCAAGAGAGGTAAGGTGGTGATCTCTAGGGATGTGGTGTTCGATGAGATGGCGGCTTGGGACTAGGAGGGTCCGGGCACGGGGGAAGCTGGCAGCTTGAGCAGCACCTTCGTCGTCGAACACTTAGTCATCCACGGTGGTGGAGACACTGGAGAAGAGGTGCCGACCACCCTAGGAGTGGTGCCGAGCGGTCCAGCAGCAATTCCGACCACTCCAGAGGGGTTGCCGAGCACTTCAGCAGCAGTGTCGAGCGCTCCAGCAGTGGAGCCGACCACTCCAGGAGTGGTGCCAACTGCTCCAACAGTGGATCTGACCACTCTAGCAGTGGTGCCGAGTGGTCCAGCAGTGATGCCGACCACTCCGGCAGTGGTGCCAAGCGGTCCAGCAGCACTTCTGACCACTCCGGCAGAATAGGGAGGCCATGGACCACCGATCGAGTTCACCTCTCCACCCACCGACATCGACGAGTAAGTGGACGCTTTCCGCGGCGGCGAGGAGGTTTGATTCAGGCGGGTGGACAACATTGTCGACGAAGGGGGAGCTCCTGGGTTGGCCAGTTGTTTTTTCGATGACCCAGAGCTGCTCCTTGTTAGTGCAGAGGAGCCGCCGATGTTTGTAGTGGTTGAACGCGACGACAATTGGCGCCGGACGATGTTGGAAGAGATGAAGGCCATCGAGGACAATGGGACATGGGAGCTGGTGGATCCACTTGTGGGCTGTAGGCCGATCGATTTGAAGTGGGTCTACAAGGTGAAGCGGGACGAGCGCGGCGCCATTGTCAAGTACAAGGCTCGGCTCGTCGCCCGCGGCTTCGTGTAGCGTGAGGGCATCGACTTTGAGGAAGTCTTTGCTCCGGTGGCGCGAATGGAGTCCGTTCGCTTGCTGTTGGCCATGGCAGCAGCGAAGGATTGGCGCGTCCACCACCTCGACGTCAAGTCTGCGTTCCTCAACAGCGAGCTTGCGGAAACGGTCTTCGTCAAGCAAGCTCCGGGCTTCGCCGTCAAGGGCGCTGAGCACAAGGGGCTCAAGCTGTGCAAGGCGCTCTACGGGCTGCGGCAGGCCCCTCGGGCGTGGAACGTCAAGCTCGACGCCACCTTGGGCGAGCTTGGGATCACTTGCTGTGCCACAGAGCATGCGCTGTACACGTGGCAACGGGGGAAGAAGGAGCTCGTCGTCGGCGTGTATGTGGACGACTTGATCGTCACTGGAGCGCGGGCAGAGGACATCAACGGCTTCAACGCGAGATGGCTGCTCGTTTTAAAATGAGCGATCTCGGCGCGCTCTCCTACTACCTCGGCATTGAGGTGAGGCAGGGGAAGGTGCACATCTCGCTGGGCCAGTGCACCTATGCGGAGAAGCTGCTGGAGCACAGACGCATGGCGGAGTGCAAGCCATGCGCAACTCCAATGGAGGAGCGGCTGAAGCTGTCCAAGCACAGCATGGCGGTGAAGGTGGACGCGACGCACTACCGGAGCATCGTCGGCGGGCTGCGCTACCTAACACATACTCGGCCAGACATCACGTTTGCGGTCGGGTATGTCAGTCGTTTCATGGAGGACCCACGCGAGGATCATTGAATGGCGGTGAAGAGGCTGCTGCGCTACGTCAAGGGGACGCTCGATCAAGCGATCATCTTCCCCAAGAGTGGCGGCAAGGGTGGGTTGCGGCTCACGGTCTTCAGTGAGGCACCCCAAGGCAAAGGAAGGTGAGCCGAAGCTCACTGTTTTCAGCGACGCAGACATGGCGGGCGACATCGACGGGCGACGGAGCACCTCCGGCGTGCTCGTCTTCCTTGGAGCGGCCCCCATTGCTTGACAGTCGCTGAAGCAAAAGATCGTTGCGCTATCGACGTGCGAGGCGGAGTACGTCGCAGCAGCCACGGCGGCGTGCCAGGCTGTCTGGCTACGCCGGCTGCTGGGCGAGTTGACCGGTGAGAAAGCTCACCCGCTAGCTCTAATGGTGGACAACCAGCCCGCCCTCGCCCTCGCCAAGAACCCTGTCCTCCACGACCGGGGCAAGCACATTGACATCAAGTTTCACTTTCTCCGGGACTGCATCGATGGAGGGCAGATCGTCATCGAGTTCGTCGAGACCGGCAGACAGCTCGCTGACATCCTCACCGAGTCACTCGGGCGCCTGCGGTTCTTGGAGCTGAGGAAGACGATTGGCATGGATGAGGTCAAGGCATCGGGTTAGCAGCAGGATTAGGGGAAGAATTGTAAGACATAATCTGCTGCTGATCTCTCTCTTGCTGCAGCAGAGTTGTCATTTGGTCAGCTCGGGTGTCCAGTCTCTACTGCTGTAGCAGTATGGCAATAGGGCACGTCTGGTACATTAGTTGGTAGCTATTACATCATTCATGTCTAGGTAGTGGGCTGATCTAAGCTTTGTACTATTAGTACTAGGAGTAGTTGGTGTATCTTAGGAGTAGGTAGTTGGTGTACTCATCAACAACTATGTACCTGGTAGAGGTACTAGCCCTTGTATATATAATATCACACCTAAGGCAATATAAAAGAGCAGTTTAGTTTACCACATCCAGAAGCAGAGCTTTTGGCCAGCTCTGGGCTTGTGCTGTGTGTGTGAGTTGTTCTCAATATCTTCTTCTACCTTTAGCCATAGTGAGTGAGTGTGTTGGTAAGCTTACTGCTTACCTGTGCAGGGCAGTAGAGGGACCAACGTAGGAAAGGATAGATTTTTTGACTAATGAACCTCAGTACAAAACTATTCCTGTTAATGATTTCCCTTGCTGTGAGCAGCGATCCGCAGCAACGGCCGTCTTTCCAAGAGCTTCTGGAGAGGCTCCGAGAGCTGCAGAGACATTACGCCATCCAGCAGCGGAACGCAAAGAACAGCATCGAGGAGTGAAGAATGCAATGCAACTCCCAGAGCACGGTGGGCTTGCTTTGAAGCATTTTGCGAGCGTGCGAGCAAGCGAGCGGTGTGCCAGATGCCGAGAAGGGCCTGAACCTCCTGTACTGTGTGGTTTTGCTTCGCCGGAACAGCTAAGGCTGGAAGAAGTTTGTTGTACAGACGAGGTACCTTCTTCTTTTTTTTTGTTTAGTTCCTTTCCTCCCCAGGGCCATTGTGGCTGTAATTTCTGGGTGCTGACAGCAAAGGGCAGGGTAGTGAGAGTGGAGTAGTGACTGAGCTCCGGATTGCTGGCGCCTTTTGGTTCTGATTCGTGGCAATGCAAATGCATGGTTAACAATAACATCCAATCCGGGCTTGAGTTTTCTTCTGGCAAGGGCATGATGATGTGTATACAATGTGATCGATTGTGATCATGCGTGAGTTTAATCGATGTACTAGTAAAATTGGCTCTCTTTTTTTTGCTTCATTCACAGAATCGGTCGTCAACTTGCCGTCAGGATTTTTTAACTAACTCTGTCCGACACAAAACGAAACATTGGAATTGGTTCTTGGCTTGTTGCCTTTCTCTGAGCGCCTGAGCTATGTCCTATTCTGCAGCACTACTTTTTGCAAGGTTTGTAACTTTTGTATTATCGAAAAGAAGAAAAGTAAGCGTGAGGCCGAGAGCAAAGCACCGGCCATGGCTTCCCTAGCAAAGTGGTCGAAAAGTATGCTGACGCTGGAACACATTAGACCGCGAGGATGCAGCATGCTAATGTGTTGATTGTTCCGTTACAAAACCAAGTTTTACTTGCCAAAACCGGACACTGCGGATTAAAATGTGGTATTGCATATATTAGAATAATCTAGCAAGACAATAAAATACAAAAAAAAAAGTAAAACTGTGAAAATGTTGTATTGCATATATTAGAATAATCTGGCAAGACCAAAAAACAATGAAAATGTGGTATTGCATATATTAAAATAATCTTGCATATATTATATGTAATAATGTTAAAATATGTTTGCGGCTAGATTTGCCAGTTTACTTCTCTAATTATATGTGCCAACAGAGAAATTAATTCTCTAATTTTTCTGTTGGTATTTGCTATTTACCTGGCGGTTTTCTACCGATAGGAAAATTCGAGCCTCCAGTAGTGTACGGTTCAAAATATTGACATTATGAGTGGAATCAAGTAACTCAGTTGGCAAGTCCTAATTTCTAGATGTGTAAACTTACTCTCTTTCTCTTTCGATTTATAGTTCCAGTGGCTATCCAGTGATATGTCTTTGAAGGACATGTACTTGGATAAAATTTATTTTCTGCCTTTTAAATATGCCAATGGCTATTGCCTTCTCTTCAGGCTTCTTAGAGTCGAGGGTGATGCTCCATATTAGTTTTTGTTCAGTTGGGTTACATAATAATCACCAAATGGCATATAGATAAAAAAAACCATATAAAATAGAAATTTAGTTGGTATAAACTGTGGCTGCTATCTCCACCCACTCGTCCCTCTTCTCCGTGTGTCTCCACCGAACAAATACGCAAGCCAAGGATGGTGGGCCATACAATTTATTTGATTTATTTAAGGTTGGATTAAGCCTATCAATAAATTCAATAAAAAATAGATAGTTTATTACTATTGGCATGAGAATCATACACTAAACCATGTGTTCCGTTACAACGCACAGACATTTTTGCTAGTGAATTCTAATGTCCTATAATAGTTCGCTCTGGTATAGCAAATGTCGAACATCATGGCTGAGATCACCGCTCCATCGTGCCAAACATTTTCTCCTTTTGTAGCTATGTACCTGTTTGATAGCAAAATAGCAAATGTCGAACATCATGGCTGAGATCACCGCTCCACCGTGCCAAACATTTTCTCTTTTTGTAGCTATGTACCTGTTTGATAGCAAAATAGCAAATGTCGAACATCATGGCTGAGATCACCGCTCCACCGTGCCAAACATTTTCTCCTTTTATAGCTATAATATGTACCTGTTGATAGCAAAATATGATCAGTCGAGACACGCACGGACTATATAGTCGACATGACGTCGAAGCTCAGGGCGATCGAACCAATGTGAAATTCATTTACTACCGTCTCGTCAGCCATATATACCTGGGAGGATCTAGCAAGGAAAGTTTTTATCTGCCGCCATCGGGATTTATTTGGCCCATCAGTAACGACGTCTGGCTGGCATCGGTTCAGTCGTGGAAACAAGCTGATGAGGAAAAATATATATGCCCGTTTTGACCTCTAGTTTCACCGCACGTACGAAACTGATGATGCTCGGCTGCGTGCTGCCTGCCTATAAAAACATGTAAATGCAAGCGAGAGTGATACCAGGGAATCCCAGCAGCAAAGCAAGCACACATACGGTCTCTCGTAGCTCGATCGACCTCCGACATGGCTGGCAGTGCCAGCAAGACGAGGAGGGCGATCCTTGTGCTCTTCATCTGGGCCGTGGCCATGCTCTTCTTCATGGCCGCCCTCCACCCCAACGGTAATTCATTGATCTTTTATAGCATGCATATATACGAAAGAATTTACTACATTGGAAAACAGTAAGTAGTCGGGTGTTTTTCACCATGCATTTTCTTTTGTTTTCGACGCTAGCTGATTTTGTTTGTTTATTTACGACAGTACTCACCGCGGCCGACCAGGTCTACTGCATGTGCTGCGCTGACAGAAGAGAGTGTGAACAAGACCCGACCTGCTGCACAGACGGTTGCTGCCGCATGAGACCTTGATGCATCACACACCAAACTTGTTATCCCCTATATACGCCCGGGGGGGCCATGCATGCTGCTGCCGTCGTCGTCGTTTGGCTGCTGCTTGACAGCTGTTGCGTGTTACAGCACGACGTACGTACGTGTTCAACTTAGGAATGGATATGGATACGGATACGGATACATGAATGAATGAATAAAAGCCAGCAGCGGCCCTGAATGTACCAGGGTTTATGTTTGTCATTTCTGCTTTAATTTATTCAAAATCAAACCTTTTACCTTCAACTAGTTTCTTTTTTATAGAAATTATTAACAACCGTGAGTACCGACTGGGAGAGGGTATGATTGGGATTGTTTAAGCAATTCCCGTAATCGTCAACCCCTTGCTAATTGATTCTGACTTGTTTTATCTAGAGCAGAGGTGAATTGTGCAAAGGCTTGTGATTCTGCGAATTGAGCTAGTTCCAATTTTGATTTGCCAGCTTACATGGACCGTAAAAAATTAAACCACAATAATCTTAGTCTATACAAAAACTACTTCATCCACTTACACAGTGACACACAAGACTAGAAATACCACTCTAATAAGTCCTTACGACCATCATACTAAACATATCATCAACAAGATTCACACTAAGAGAAATGGTCCTTAGATACGGAAAGTAAACCTATCATTAAGCACACTCTAGCATGCAATCCTAGTTGCCACACCATTGAACTAAGGCCCCGTTTAGTTCCACCCAAAAACCAAAAATTTTTGCATAGTAACCGTCACATCGAATCTTGCGGCACATGCATGGAGTACTAAATGTAGACGAAAAAAAAAACTAATTACACAGTTAGCCGAGAAATCGTGAGACGAATCTTTTAAGCCTAAATAGTCCATAATTGGACAATTTTTGTTAAATAAAAACGAAAGTGCTACAGTAGCCAAAAGCCAAAAATTTTTGGAACTAAACACGCCCTAAGCTAAGACAAGAAAGTAATGCAAGAAGTAAAGAGACAAACAGACAACCATATTTAATTTTCCCCTATGGTATCGAGTTGTTGCCATAGCTCTCCCAATTCACGTTGGAGCACTGAAGAGAAACGAAGACTCGTTTTTGCTCTCTTGAATCATGAAGTCTCAAGTCTTCAGTGGTGAATTCTCATTTTCCACTCTGGAATGGCAGGCTTCAAATAGTGAACACCAATAGGAACCTTCCCCACAAGAAAATCTATAGAGAAGGTCATCTAGTCTTCCGCTGGGCTATCTAAGCTAGGTGCCAACAAACAGCAAGAGTAACAGGTCTTCACCCAACACCTAAATGAAAGCCAAGCCAAGAACACCAGATGCACTCAAGGTACACTCTCACAAGAAGCAATATAGGATTGGATGACGCTCTCACATTTCACAAACCATCTCAATATATGCTGGATGTCTAGGGTGAAAGCGCAGCTCCAAATGAGCTACGGAAAGAACATATATATGGTTTGTGAAGTCCATGCTAGCCGTTGGAAAAAGTCTACAGACACAGACACCACCATATGATTCGTCGGGTGTCGCGGGTTCGTCACCGTGGCAAGCACCATTGTTTGACAGATGTCAGAAGTGTGGGTCTCCGGTGGACTCAAGAACACGAGAGAAGACACAGCGATGTATCCTAGTTCGGGCTATCGAGGCCCTACGTCCAGCATGAGTAGTTCTTCGTATTCAAGAGCACCCAAATCGGGGGGTTACAATGAAGGAGAAAGAGATTTGGTAGGGGATCGCTTGATGGACTGTTTGCAAGCGTGAAGGGCAAGTTGGAGGCTTTGGAGCAAAGGACCACGTGGCGGTGAAGTTTGAGCAAGACTTGGCACCGATTGATGAAAGCAACGGTGAAAAGCAAGTGAAGTCAAGATGAATGAACCAATATGACCACATGATGATATGAAGTGGATCATATCATTGTTGATCGGTTGGTGCATGTGTTGCATCGACATTAGAGAAGATGGAATGGAATGCGCAAGGCAAAGGTATAACCTAGGGCATTTCATTTCACCGGTCATAGGTGTGTAGAGAAGTTGATGGCCGGGTTTAGGCTAGATGGCCGTACTATCAAGAGGGGCAAAGTTGTTTGCATATCGGTCATCTAGTGCCACTCGAGTGATCTAACTTTGCATCGTCGCTAGGATTAAGTGATGTGGCAAGTTGAGTGGCTAATTCTTTGGAAAATAATTGTGAAAATGCTAACACGCATACACATGGTGGTGTTGGCACATTTACAAAGGAGATGGAGTTGGAGTTGATGTGGATCAACTCAGCGATGAAACGGAGGCGAGAAGGGTTCAAAACTTCACCGGCGGATTGTTTGCCCGTAGAGTGCGGACAGTCCGACGGTGCCACCGGCGCCCTATACATAAAAGATAGGGTTTCACAGAGTGCACCGAACGTTGGTCATGTAGTGATTGGACGCTGGGGTCCTGCGTCTGGTCAGTAGCAGTAGAGAACGCGCAGGCGTCGGTCTTCGATCGGACGCTGGCGTTGAAAGTGACCGGACACTGGCTGGGTGCGTCCGGTCGCGCTGGTGTGGCGGCGCACAGAGGAGGCATTAAGTGATCGGACGCTGGGCGAGTCCGGTCGGTGGTGACTGGACGTGTCTGGTCTTGAGTGGAACCTTACTAGAAGTGACCGGACGCTAGGGTCCTGCGTCCGGTCATACACTGTGCTGCGTCCGGTCGCAACTTAACCATTGAGATTGGGCACTCAGTATTTAAAGCGATGGATGATGTGGCAGCTATCCATTGACCGGATGCTAGCAGGGTGCGTCCGGTCGATACGACCGGAGCGTCCGGTCGTCCCGAGTTTTGCCCAGTGAAGGAGTAACGGCTAGTTTAGCCCGTGGCGCTATAAATAGAAGGTGGTCTCGGCCATGGCTGGGGTGGAGCACCTCGGGGGACTTTTGTGTCCATGCTTGAGAGTGCTTGGGAGCCCTCCATCTCACATATACTTGATAGTGATCATTCGATTGTGTGAGAGAGCGATTCTAGTGCGATTGCATCATGAGATTGCATCGAGTGGCACTAGGTGATCGAGTTGCAAGCTGGTGGTGCTTGTTACTCTTGGAGGTTGCCACCTCCTAGACGGCTTGGTGGTGGTCTCCGTTGAAGCCCGCAAGAAGCTTGTGCGGTGCTCCAGAGAGGAACTTTGTGAGGGGCATTGTGCTCGCCCCATGGGAGCCGCGAAGAGCAACTCTAGTAAAGCGTGTCATTGAGCTACCATCACTTTCGGGGTAGGTTCTTACGGTGCTCGATGTGCGGGCTTGGCAGGTGATGCCAATTAGCCGCTGAACCACCAAATGAGCGGTCGACACAACGGGGACTAGCGTGTTGGCAAGCACGTGAACCTCGGGAGAAAAATCACCGTGTCAACTTTGTTCTTTCAGTTGGTTTGCATCCTCGTTTCACAAGCTTGTATTTACATTTCATATACATTGTGCTTGTGTAGTTGCTCTTGTAATTAGTTAGCTTGTGTAGCTTACTAGTTACTTTCTTGCTTGTGTAGCATAGAAGTAGCTCCCTTGCGTGGTTAATTTGGTTTGTGTAACCTTGTTAGTAACATTGCTTAGTTTGCGTAGCTAAGTAATTGCGCTCTCTAATTTGGCATTGGTTGCCTTGTTATTGAGCATTGCTAGTGAGCTTAGGTGGCTTTGTGCTTTTGCTTACTAGCATGTGTAGGAGCTCTCTCATTGCTTGAAGTACTAGTGGCATAGGTTTGTGTGACCTTGCTACTAGAATTGGTGAGGTGAGCTCTAGTTAGCCCGGCACCTTAGTTGCTTAGTTAGGATCTTTGCAAGGTGCTAGTGAATATAGATAGAGGGGTGTAGTCTTGGCTAGACCGATTGTTCTAATTCCACACTAGTTTCGGTTAGCCGACGTGATTAATTTTAGAAAGGACTATTCACCCCCTCTAGTGGCATAGGTTTGTGTGACCTTGCTTCTAGAATTGGTAAGGTGAGCTCTAGTTAGCCCGGTACCTTAGTTGCTTATTTAGGATCTTTGCAAGGTGCTAGTGAATATAGATAGAGGGGTGTAGTCTTGGCTAGACCGATTGTTCTAATTCTGTACTAGTTTCAATTAGCCGACGCGATTAATTTTAGAAAGGACTATTCACCCCCCTATAGTTCGCCATCTCGACCTTACAAGTGGTATCGGAGCAAGGCCTCTCATTTGTGGTCTTCACCGACCCGAGAGGATGGCGTCTTATGGGCTAGATGTTGAGTGTCCATACACTTTTGATGGCACACACTTTGCACGGTGGAAAAATTGGATGACATGCAATTTTAAGTTTATTTCCCCCCAAATGTGGTGGATCGTAGATGTGGGCTTTTCTCATGCGTTGGATGAAAAGAATGCAACTAAAGCGCAAAAGAAATTCCTACATCTCGATTGCCAACCTACTAACATTTTCTATCAATCCATGAAAGATAACATATTTGGGGAGATTATGTATATGAAGACCGCCCATGATATTTGGTTGTACCTCAACTTAATATATGGGAGTGTCTCCAATGATGATGATGATGATGAGCCCAAGAAGGAGGCACATGAGTGTGTCGAGCATGACCACAATTTGGTGATTGTGGAAGATTGCTCCACCTCATGGTCAAGTGATGATGATGATCTTTTTACCACAAGATCACTTGACAAGATTGATGATGATGCCTCAAGTGATGCACATAATGATACTACTTCATGCACACTTGATGGTGATGATGATGGCTCATGCTTTCATGATGATTGTAATGCCACTACAAGCCCATCACCACATTGCTTTATGTCACAAGGTGACTCTAAGGTATCAAATGATAGTGTGGTTGATCATGTTGATTCATATGATGAGCTTGTGAGTAGACTTGCTAGCATGACCATGTCTTTAGAAAATGAGAAAGCTAAAACCGAGAAATTGAAAAATGAAAACTCTTTTCTAAAGAACACATGTGAACAACAAAAGCATCTACTTTATGTTACTACTTGTTCACATGAGGAGCTAAAATTGGCTCATGAGGAACTTAGTGTTGCTCATGATAACTTGGTACAAGACCACGCTTTTCTCACTATGGAGATTTCTAATGGAAAAACTAAAACTAGCGAGAGCTCATCACATGGGTCAATTGATCAATCACATATTGTTGCTAACCCTTGTGATGTAGGCAAGAAGCATGTATCCACCTCTTGTGATGATTTATTAGAAATGCCATGTTCTTCACAAATAGATGCTTGTCCTACTAATATGTCTTGTGAGTCTAACCTTTTGAAGGAGAACAATGAGCTCAAAAATAAAGTGAAGAAATTGAGTAACAAGTTAGAGAGGTGCTACAACTCAAAAGTCACCTTTGAGCACATGTTGAAGACTCAAAGAAACTATGGTGATAAGTGTGGCCTTGGCTTCAAGAAGAAGATGACAAAGGGCGAAATAAAGAGAGAAAGAAAGATGAAGAAGCTACAACAAAGAAAGCTCTCTCATACCATGTGCTACCGGTGCCATGAAGCGGGACACCTTGCAAATGGTTGCCCTAACATGGAGAAGCTCAAGAAGATAAAAGAAGAAGAGAGGCTCAAGCATATGAAGTGCTTCAAGTGCCGCACTTGGGGTCACCTTTCCTCAATGTGCCCAACCAAGCAATTGGTGAAGCAACTAGAAGAGCCTCAACCAAAGCCACAAGTTGAGCAAGAGAAGACACCCCAAGAGCAAATCAAGATCAACCATGAAGATGGTGGTGATTTGATGATAAAGAAGAAGAATACAAGAAGGGGTCACTACCCCAGATCTGGACATCACTGCCAGTTCAAAAACCCACTTCACTGCCGGATTTTGAACCGACAGTGGCATACCGACAGTGATGGGGGGTTGACATCACTTCTGGTCCTTAAAAACCGACACTAATCTACAGGAAATAGTGTCGGTTCCTGGCTCTGCCCGACAGTGTCCAGTTGAACAATACTGCCGGTTTGTAGTGCCAACCGACAGTGACGGTTGCTTTAAGAGTGTCGGTTCTTGGCTCAAGCTAGCAGTGTTGAGCAAGCCTACACTGTCGGTTCATAGATCAAACCGGCAGTGTTGTAGTAAATATCAGTGTTGGTTCATGGATCAAACCGGTAGTGTTCTTATAACTATCAGTGTCGGTTCATGGTTCAAGCCGACAGTGTTGAGCAAGATAACACTGTCGGTTTGCTTCTAACCGGCAGTGATGGTTACGACAACACTACCGGTTTGTTGCTAACCGGCGGTGATGACCCATTCGTATTTTATTGTTTTATAATTTATTTTAATTTATATTTTTTCGTGGAATTGGGTTTCGCTTTATATACTCTACGTAGACGATAGGTCCATCAATATTAAACATTACAAATGTTACGATTACAATTCAAATGTTCTTATCCACATCTCGATCCCTCAAAATAAAAAAGAAATGTTCTTGGATTTCACACATGCTTCTCGGACTTCTTACAATAATCTGGCGAGCCGCTCTGGGCCATACTAGTCCTTGTACTTCACGGATTGTGCAATGGAAAATACTCCATCTTTTTCCAATAGCTCGGCTAAGATGAATTTTGCTAGCTCCGATTGTAGTGCGACGATCTCCATGTCTAGCAGCCTTTCGTGCTTATATTTCTTGCGCTGTCGTTCAAAAAAGATGATATCCAAAGAGGAACGGTAAATCATTTTGTTGAATTATTAACAGACATAAATGAAATGGGGATTATACACACCAACTTATCGGCTTCTTCCAATTTCCCGCCGATGTAGCGAAGCATTGCCCACATTACATAAAACCCGCATTCATTGTTTCCCGCCAGCTGTGATAGGTACTTCCCCTCCATTTTGACAACCTTGAATGGGACCGGCGTCCCACCGATATGTCTTCTTGGGACACTGTGGGGGTATTAACCCCTATACCCTTACGGCTAGGCTTGGGCCAGCCCGGATCAGGGGGTCCGGCCCACTAGAGGACGACGTACGGCCTGGCCAACCTGTTCGGAATCCCGCGTAACGAATCAAGGCAGATTTGGTGATCAAGCAAGATCCTGATCGGTTAGAATAGGAATCCTTATCCGGCCACCTATGGCAATTGTAACTGGCTAGGATTAGTTTCCAGATCTGTAACCCTGCCCCCCGGACTATATAAGGCGGGCAGGGGACCCCTCTAAAAAACATCTCTCATTGACATACAATAATACAATCAGACACAGGACGTAGGTATTACGCCTTCACGGCGGCCGAACCTAGATAAAACCTCGTGTCTGTCTTACATCACCATCTTGTTTGTGGCTTGCGCATCTGTCTACCGACAATCTACTACCTTGGGCATACCCCTAGGTAGACTGCCGACCATATTTCGTCAATAGTGGCGCGCCAGGTAGGGGGTATGTGTACTGCTCTCCAAGCGAACAAGATGGTCATCATCTTTGGCTCCATGGCTACGCCGAACGGCCTCACGTTCATCGTCGACCAGATCACCTGGACCACTGGCTCCGACGACTTCATCGCCATGACCACGGAGGAGGCGCGGATTCAATCTGCGTCGACCACTGCTTCACCTGCATCGGCTATGGCTCCAACCATGGTGGATCTGGCTCCGACCACGCCCGCATCATCTTCAGCCACGCCGACAACCCATCGTCCGCTTCCTCGCTACAAAGGGAAGCAGATCGACAACACCGACCTGCTTGACTCCATCGATCGGGTCGGCACCAAACTTGCTGAAACCCTAGCTCTGGTAAGTTCAATTCAAAGTCAACCTAATGAGCAGATAACCGCTACCCAGAATAGATCTACTCGACTAGCTCGGGCCAGTCGTCCTACACAACTCGGTACGGATCTCGTGGTCACATCTACTCCTGAAGGGCGCTCTGCTCATCGCCGGCTAGCTTCCGCGACAGGTCTCCGGCTCTCCGAGTACGAAGCCTCGATGGAGAACTACCAGGCCCAGCCCTACGGCCTACGCAACTTCATCAACATGGTTCAGATTGAGGATTATCGAGAAGGATCCGTCCACACAGTCTAAGAGGGTGGCTCCAGCTCCTCGTCTGGCATCGCATCTAATGCCTCCGTCCACACCGAGCTCCAGCATCATGACGATGAAGGCGTTGAATACGATCTGGATATCCCAGACCACGCCCTGGGGTTCCCACAATTCCTGTCTTTCCCACCAAGGCGAGAGGACTTGATCAATGTTGTCAGTAATGATGAACCACCGGCAGTTGGCGAAACAGAACAAGAAAGGCTTGCACGCGAAGCACGCAATATTGACTGGTTTAATCGCCGACAAATCGAAGCCAGGGCAGAAGAGGAGGCACGACGCATAAGGGTCTAGCCACGCGACCTTAACAATGCCTTCGACAGGGTGGGGGACAAATAGGTTTTCAGGACTCCAAGCACCAACGTAGCTGTTGCTATGGCGACAATGTAACGACTACCCAATACCTCGAAAACCCAGGCAGTTCGCAATGATATACAAGCTTACCTGACGGCTGCTATGGCCCAGACCATAGAGATTGTAAATCAAGCCTGGGCAGTCGAGTCAAGCCACAGCCGCCAGTACTCAAGTCGCTCACAGCCACCCAACCAACGTGGCTCGCGCAACGATGACCCCTCAGACAACCGTCAAGGCGGAAACGGCGGCCATGATGGTGGTCGGGACGACAACCGCTGCAACTACCGGGATGACAACCGCCGAGACAACCGTGACAATCGCCATGATAACTGCGGTCGCAGGGTTAACCAGGGTGGCAACCGGGATCGCCATGATGGCAATAACGATCTCTGCCATTACCTCGGAGAACGTGATCTGTGTGATCGCATTAACCAGAGAGCCCACGATCGTGCATCCCACGAAAGCCATCGCCATATGGAATATGATACTACCCACGGCCCTCTGGGTTTGAAGCAGTTTACTTCTCACCTTTGCCAAGTCATATGGCCCAAGAACTTCAAGCTCGAGAAACTTCAGAAGTACGACGGCAAGGAGAACCCTGAATTATGGGTCATGCTCTACGAAACCGCGTGTAGATCAGCCATGGCTGACGAGCACGTCATGTCTAATTACTTCCCAGTCGCCGTCGGCCATGCGGGCCACCAGTGGCTGGTCAGCTTGCCGGTGAACTACTTCAATTCTTGGCAGGAGCTCAAGCAAGCTTTCATCGACAACTTCATTGCTACTTGCGAGCAACCGGGCAACAAATATGATCTGCAGCGGATTCGAGATCGGAAAGATGAGCCACTGCGAGTACGTCCGGTGTTTCTCAGAGATGCGCATCAAGGTCCTGTCAATCTCCGACAATAAGGCAATCGAGGCTTTCATCACTGGCCTCCGCTTCCACGACGCCCTAAGGGACAAACTCCTCCGCAAGAGACCTAAATCAGTCACAGCGCTCCTGGCCACTGCTAAGAAATATGCGGACGCCGACGATGCTAAAAAAATAATCATCAAAGAAGCAGCAAGAGTTCCACGCTCCAACCACCCCCCACACCGCGACGACTACCACGACAACCGTGATCGGAACGACAATTTTGACCGCCGCAACCAGCGCAACGACTCCCGCGACCACCGCGACCAGCATAATCAGTGGCGTAATCGCCGTGACGATTACAAGGGCAAGCGTGCTCAGGAAGACGACGGTGAGGTCAACACCGTTAAAAAAGGTGGCGAACGTCATAACTACGAAGAAGACTACACCAAAGCATTGAAAGGGCCCTGCCAGCTCCATCCCAAGTCAAACCATACCATGGAGAATTGCTGCGTTCTCAAGTCTATCTACACGCGTCAACAGGCTCCGGATACATCCGACAAGCCTAACGACGCAGGGGAACAGCGCAACGAGGACAACGACGATGAAGACGTAGATCCCTGTCACAAGTACGTCAAGCCAACCAATCGTGTGCACACCATCATTGGAGGCAAAGTGTCCATCGAGACCAAACGAGAACGCAAGCTGCTCGCCCACGCCTGCTTGAACGTGGCCAACACCGACAACCTCATCATGGATCCGCAGCTCCCTCCTTAGTCTCACCACGAGATCTCCTTTAGCAAAAAGGACCAATGGGCTGCAATACCCGAGCCAGGATGTTTTCCCCTGGTCCTCAATCCTTGTATCAACAAGGTTCAGTTCGATAGAGTGCTGATTAACGGCGGCAGCTCCATCGACATACTGTTCAAGAACAGTCTGCCAACCCTGAAGATAACCCAGGCGGATCTCAAGCCATACGAGGCACAGTTCTGGGGTGTTCTCTCTGGACAGAGCTCTACACCTCTCGGGCAGATCACGCTACCTGTGCAATTTGGGACCCCGGACCACTTTCGCACCGACTACGTCAACTTCGTGGTCGCTGACTTCGACGGCACCTACCATGCTATCCTTGGTCGACCATCGCTCACCAAGTTCATGGCCATACCTCATTACAGGTATTTGGTGCTCAAGATGCCTACCGAGAAAGGGGTTCTAACTCTCAGGGGCAACGTATACGCAGCTTATACCTACGAGGACGATAGCTTCAAAATAGCAGAGGCTCATGACCTCTCTATTCGCATGGCTGAAACCATGCTCGACGCCAAGAAGACCTCAGCCGACCACCTGGAGATCCCAGAGCTCGAGGCTCCATGCAAGAACATCAAGTCCATGGAGCACAAGGTGATCCAGCTGGTCGACGGTGATCCCAGCAAAATAGCCCTTATCGGGGCCAACCTGGATCCCAAATAAGAAGACACGCTCATCAAGTTCTTGAGGAGCAACGTGGATGTGTTCGCATGGAAACCTGCTGACATGCCCGGTGTACCTCGGAACTTGATCGAGCACTCCTTGAATGTCAACGGCAAGGCCAAACCTATCAAGCAAAAGCTACGATGATTTGCTCGCAACAAGAAGGAGGCGATTAGGGTAGAAGTTACACGGCTTTTGGCAGCCGGATTTATCAAAGAAGTGTATCATCCGGAGTGGTTAGCCAACCCGGTTCTTGTACGCAAAAAGAATAATGAATGGAGAATGTGCGTTGATTACATTGATCTCAACAAACACTGCCCTAAGGACCCCTTTGGCTTACCTCGCATAGACAAGGTCATAGATTCAACCGTCGGTTGCGAGCTGCTTTCCTTTCTCGATTGCTACTCTGGTTATCACCAGATCGTTGTCAAAAAGGATGACCAGATCAAGACATCTTTTATCACGCCTTTTGGCGCCTACTGCTACAAGACCATGTCATTCGAGCTCAAGAACGCCGGGGCTACCTACCAACGCGCCATATAGGCTTGCCTCAAAGATGACAACCAAGGAAGCACATACCCTTGTTGACAACCTAGAACGCACCTTTGCAGCCCTTAATACATTCCAATGGAAATTAAACCCACAGAAGTGCATCTTTGGTGTTCCTTCTGGTATACTGCTTAGCAACGTCATCAGTCACGACGGCATACGCCCTAACCCGGAAAAAGTCAAAGCTGTCTTAGACATGAAGCCGCCCAAAAAGGTGAAGGATGTTTAGAAGCTTACCGGATGCATGGCTGCTCTCAGTCGTTTCATATCAAGATTAGGAGAAAAAGGACTACCGTTTTTCAAGCTGCTCAAAGCATCCAAGAAGTTTGAGTGGTCGGAGGAAGCAGATGCTGCCTTCGCACAGTTGAAACAATTCCTTACATCACCTCCGATCCTCACTGCTCTCAGAGAAGACGAAACCCTCCTACTTTACATTGCGGCAACTAATCGAGTGGTCTCCACTACCATGGTGGTCGAGCGTGATGAGCCTGGCCACGCCTACAAGGTACAACGACCAATCTATTTCATCAGTGAGGTACTCAATGAATCCAAGACCAGGTACCCACAGATTCAGAAACTGATCTATGCCATACTGATAACATCCCAAAAGTTGAAACATTACTTCGATGGATATCATGTGGTAGTCATGACCGAGTACCCTCTGGGAGACATTATTCGCAACAAGGATGCGAACGGGCATGTTGTCAAATGGGCAATGGAGCTATGCCCTTTCTCCTTGGAATTTGCAAGCCGTACTACAATCAAGTCTCAGGCACTCGTCGATTTCATCGTCGAGTGGACAGACTTAAGCACACCTGCCTCTTAGGGGCCCGATGAGTATTGGAAGATGTACTTCGATGGCTCTCTCAACATCGATGGCGCAGGAGCAGGAGTCCTTTTCGTGTCACCATCCAAGGAGTAGCTCCGGTACGTCCTCAGGATTTATTTCCCAGCATCAAATAATGCCGCCGAGTATGAAGCATGCCTACATGGTTTGCGCATTGCGGTCAAGCTCGGTGTCAAACATCTCTATGTCTATGGAGACTCGGCTCTGGTCATCAACCAACTCAACAAGGACTGGGACACGACCAGCGAAAAGATGGATGCATACTGCAAATCGATCAGAAAGCTGGAAGGCAAGTTCTACGGCATCGAGTACGCACACGTGGTCCAGGACAAAAATCAAGCAACAGATGCGCTGTCAAAGTTAGGATCATCCCAAGCCAAAGTCCCACATGGCGTATTCGTTCAAGACCTGCTCACGCCTTCCATCGAAGAGGAAGATCCCACGGTCGACAAGCTTCTAGACCAGCTATTAGTGGCTACGATTCCGGCGTCAAGCACCACCGAGCCACCTCCGACCACCAATGAGCCCGACTAGAGAGTACCTTTCATCAAGTACCTAACAGATGGTAGCGGTTACACTGATCGGATAGAAAAGGAACGCCTGATGCGTCGCAGTAAGCAGTATCTACTCGTCGATGGCAAATTATGGTGCAAGAACACAAAGGAGGAAATCTTGATGAAGTGTATAACCAAGGAGGATGGCGAACATCTCCTGGACCAAATCCACTCTAGCTCCTGCGGCAACCACGTGGCCTCGAGAACGCTGGTTGGCAAGGCTTTCCGAGCAGGGTTCTATTGGCCGTCAGCTGTAGCCGATGCAGAGAAGCTAGTCCGCCATTGTGAGGGTTGTCAGTTCTTCGCCAAGAGAATCCACGTACCAGCACATGAGATCCAGACAATACCAGCCTCTTGGCCCTTCGCATGCTGGGGACTGGATATGATCGGGCCCTTCAAACCAGCTCCTGGGAAATTTACATGTGTCTTTGTGCTGATCGACAAATTTTCTAAGTGGATAGAGTACATGCCTCTGGTACAGGCATCCTCAGAAAAGGCTGTCACGTTCATCGACCAGGTCATCCACCGCTTCGGCATACCCAATAGCATCATCACTGATTTGGGTACTCAGTTCACCGGGAACACTTTTTGGGACTTCTGCGATGAAAGGAGCATAGTAGTAAAGTACGTCTCGGTGGCGCACCCTAGAGCTAATGGACAGGTTGAGTGGGCAAATGGTATGATCTTGGATGCACTGAAGAAGAGGATGTACAGAGAAAATGACAAAGCTCCCAGACAATGGCTCAAAGAGTTATCAGCCGTGGTCTGGGGCCTCAGAACCCAGCCCAGTCGCAATACCGGCGTATCACCATACTTTATGGTTTACGGTGCTGAGGCAATGCTCCCAGCAGATATAGCCTTCAGATTAGCAAGGGTAGAGAACTTCGACGAAGACAAGGTCAATGAAGTGCGGGAGCTAGAAGTGAATAGTGCAGAAGAGAAGCGGCTTGATTCTTGTGTACGTACAGCCAAATACCTTGCTGTTTTGCGTAGGTACTACAACAAGAATGTTAAGGAGCGTTTCTTTGTGGTCGAGGACCTGGTCCTGAAGTGGAAGACGAATCAGGCTGGTGTCCACAAACTCGCAACTCCATGGGAAGGGCCCTTCATGATCAAGGAAGTTACACGACCAACGTCTTACAGGTTAGCACACCTGGACGGTACGGACGTACCCAATTCATGGCACATCGACAAGCTTAGGCGTTTCTATGCTTAACTACTAAGATATGTACTCCTCTTGTACTTTCAATTTAATTCAATAAAGCTATTATGATTTCTCCGACCACTCTAATGTGTCACTTCGAAGTCTATGGTTATTCTAACTCAACCAGTCAAAACTGACCACCATTCCTTTCTGGGTTTACGGAGCAGGCCCTGTCTCCGGTTCCTCCCAACGCGTGCATGGGATCTGCTCTCTACGCTATGGGTGATCGGCAGGTCCACTCTGGTTTGACTTGTGTGTGTGTCTACATGTGCACAGGTCACGCACCTCACACTCCGACCATATGGCAAACCAGGGCCGTACAAACCTTTCAGGATGACGTGTCGACTAAACTGGTACAACTAAACAGAACGCTAACTTGTTCTCACTTAGTTACACCAACACGAGTTTCAAGCTTAAATACGTTTTATACAAAACAAACAAGCTTATGCAGATATACAGTTACGTTATTACAAGCTTGCCTGAAAAGGTCCAAGTTTACAATAACACAACTACATCTTCTTCTACAGCTATAGCCTATCCTATTGGCTGGTCGGGGCACACGGCACCTACTGCTCGCTGCGCCTGACATCGTGCTTGAGTCTCGAGGACTCTTGTACTGGTCGAGCTCAAGAAGATGGCCCCGCCGATGCCTAGCTGGTTGAGACCACAGGCTTCGCCAGTTGGCTTAAAACTAACGGCGCTTCCAGCTGATTTGTCGCCAATAATTTTTGCCGACAAGTCCAGCTGGGTCATCTGTAGCTCCTCAGCCTTGTCTGGATCTACCTCCTTTGGGTATCCAGCCTCTAGGCATTTGAGATCGATCAAGGGGTAGTGAGCACACACCATGCTTAGCACATGTGCGTCTGTGTACTCACCCGCCTCCTTCATGAACTCCTGGAACCATCCCCATGCCTTTCGACATCTATCAACCAGTCTGAGCTGTGGCGTCCTTGGCACGTCCTCTATAAGTGCTGGATCGATAAGGTTGAGGACCGGCAAAATGCCCGTTGCCACTTCATGGCACCGGTTTTTCCACGTGTCCTGATCCTCGGTGATCTCTTGGCACTGCGCCTTCTAGCCGTCACGTTCTTTTATCACGGCCTCCAGATGCTTCTTGGCATTGACTTTTAAAACTGCAAACTGCACAAGCTATTCAAATGTCATACAATGACAAGATAAGGCGGGCAACAAAAGTGAGCAAAGGGGTTTGGAAAACTTACTTTTTAGTTCCTCTTTCATCTTGGTCGTGTGGTCCCAGAGCTGCGACTGGTCGTGCGCCAGTTTTCTGTTGTCCTCCTTCAGGTGATCACACTCTACGACCGCATGACTTTTCTCCTCTCGGAGACGGACCACCTCGGTTTCTAAGCCTGCACTATAGCTGTTACTACTAGCAACGCAACAACAATTGTCATGCACTCGTTGTGATAAAGTGACTACTTACTTGTTAATTCCTGCTCTTTGTTACTGAGTTGGACGACCAGGTTCTAGTTCTAGGACTCTTGCTCTGTCCTCTAATGGTTGGTGGCTTCAAGTTGGTGGCGCAAGCGTTCCACTTCGACCGTCAGCTCTTTATTGCTTGCAGTGATCCCCTTGATCTGGTCGAAGCATTTCTTACTGTACCTTGCGGTCTTCATTAAGTCCTGTGTGCAAAAAGCTAAGTAAGAAAGTTTGACTAGACAGCAAGATCAGGTAGTGAATTAAAGCATACCTGGACCTCCGTCACCAGTCGTTTCGCCGCTCGTTCAACTTTCATGGTCTCTTCGACCTCTGGGATTTCCTCATGAACACCCCATTAGTCGTTCCACCAGCGCGACACATATACATGTTGTCGTCTGTCCTGTGGACGGCCCAGGACCTCTTCTACTTCGTCCTCTTCGGCCTCTTCTTTGGGTATCGGTGCTGGTCCGGAGTTAGCAGCTTCTGCGATCACTATGGCCTTCCCACGGGCTGTAGCATCGACATACGTGCTCTGTGCTCTCGCCTCCATCCGCTGCTCCTCGGTCTGACCCGTTACCCTTGGTGCTGAGGTATCACCCTACGCAGGGTTGGTGCTCAGAGCATTTGTGTTTGGCTCGGCTCTTCCCTCGACCCCCTGCTCGGGGACTGTTGTCTGACTGCTGGTGGGCTGAGGCTCCGATGGATTTTCTGCTATGGGTACCTCCATGGACGGTTGTTGGGCAGTCCTCTCCGCAATTGCTGCCGGAGCCACGCCGCTCCCGGCTAGTTGATCCGGATTTTCGGTGGACGCCGACCTAGTACATCCAAGATAAGTTCAGAAGGCAACCATAGTCAATAAAAATTGCAAGCTTACATCAAAGTTACAAATAATTATATGTTGGAAGCGCGGAATGATGTGGCAAAGGCACATCTCTTCGGCCGTGCTTGCTCCACGTGCTGTGCGGGTGACACCTGGTCTCCCTCTACATCTAGCACCGACGCTGGGGCTTGGTGCTCGACCCCTCCACCGCTTGTCCTTCGCGCTGCAGTGGTCGGCGATGTGGGTCCCATCGGCACGGAGGAGCCGCCTTGCTCCATTGACTCTAGTTGCCTCCTCCTCTTTCGAGGGATGAGTCGGAAGATGTCTGCATCCTCTCCCTCCTCTGTGTCATCGTCCAATAGAGTAAAGATCGCCTGACGATGCTTGCCGGTCGCTGGCCGCTTACCAGCAGCTTTGGCCGCTGCCTCCTCCCCAACTCCGAGCATGGCCCAGTCGACGTCTTCGACCCTGGCGCTGGACTGGGCGGTTGGGTCGACAACTTGCGGCCAATCTACACTAGGGGGTGGCAACACAATCACTGTTGCTCTATCTTGACCATTAATCTAGGAAACACAAAGGAGATAACACAGTAAGTTTCTATTACAACATAAGACTACGGGTACAAGGCAAGATGAGTTACCTTTGGGGGAGGTTGGGCGAGCTTGAAAGCGTGCTCGATGTCGCTCAATCTGACATAATTTGGATCAGCTAAGTTAAAAAGCTCTCCAATTCTGGCCCTGACTTCGATCTTGTCAAGTGCCTCCTGCCTCATCCTCGTCGGGTCTGCGCTACCTTGGTACTCGTAGCCAGGATGTACCCTCCTCTGGCAGGGCTGGATCCGTTGGCTAATGAAGCTCCCGACCACGCTCGGACCGTCCAGTTTCTTCCATGGAATCATTCCAAGTATTTCTGAAATCTGCTCCAGGTGCTCGGGTTTCTCTGACCAGCTTGTCCTCTTCTCTGGAATGAACCCCACGTCGCATAGCGTGATCATGTTCGGCTCTTCGCGGATGTAGAACCATTTCTTGTACCAGTCATCAAGCGACGTGTTCCAAGGGCAGTGCAGGTACTGGGCCTTCATCCCATCCTGGAGGTTGAGGTACACACCTCCGGCTATCTTTGAGCCACCACTTCCTTTCTTCCACAGACAGAAAAGATGGAGAAAGAAGTCGAAATGGGGCTGGAAGCCGCCATATGCTTCGCAAAGATGAATGAAGGTGGAGATAAGGAAAATCGAGTTGGGATGCAGATTGCAAATCCCAATCTCGTAGTACAGACAGAGCCCCTGAAGGAAAGGGTGCACTGGAACCCCAAAACCCCGCTTGAAGAAGTCTTCGAAAACCACAATCTCACCTGGTTGTGGATCGGGGTACCCCTCACCCTCCAGCGCACGCCATCCTACGAGTTCCTTGTTATGGAGTACTCCCATGATGACGAGGTCTTCGATGGTTTGCTCGTTGCTTCTCGACTTCCACCACTCCTTCGCCATGACTCCTGCTTTCTTCTGGGCATCACATTTCGCCATGAATCCAGCCTTGTTGATGAAAGAGGATACGATGGAGGATTGATTGGTGATGATTTCAGAGATATTAGGGTTGGCAAGAGGAGAAGAAGAAGGCTGCGGCGGTGAATGGTAATGGGGTTCGGTAAAAAGTAACTTACCAATTCTATACTATATTTAACCAAGAGTTCCGCCGTTTCGTCTGCCCGAGATTCTTGGGAGACGTGCACACATGCCACAGACGGTTGTTTTCACAACCTCAACGTTACCAGTGTGAGTGCGCACACACCAATATATGCGCCTCTTCGTTACCAGTGTGAGAGGGCCCACACTGACGCACCTCCTTATAGGTGCCAAGTGACTATTTACTTGAAAGGACAAGAAGGCAGTATGACGTGCTATACCCGTCTACTTTTTTGACCAGACGTGTCAGATTGGACTTGATAGAGTAAGAAGATAAATAAATACACCAAATAATAGTACAAGTGGCATTTGGTTCTTTACCGCACCTCTCGTGCTCAGGGACTGCCCAGACCACTACCGTGCTCGGGGACTGTCCAGACCACTACCGTGCTCGGGGACTGCTCCGACCACTACCGCGCTAGAGGACTTTTCAGACCACTACCGTGCTCGGGGACTGTTTCGACCACTGCTCAGAGACTGCTCTCCTCGGCTACATGTGATTTGTACTCACATACAGTCGAGAGGCATTTATTTAGACCTTGCTACAAGGCTTATACTTCGCCTTCCAGCAAGCTCGGGGACTATTCCGACCACTGCTCGGAGACCGCTCTCCTCGGCTACATGTGATTTGTACTCACATATAGTCGAGAGGCATTTATTTAGACCTTGCTACAAGGTTTATACTTTGCCTTCCAGCAAGCTCGGGGACTACATCGGTATGATGCACCTGCCGGTGCATCTCGTATTGTTTGTACGATGATTGGATTCTTAACTTCAGTGGAAATTCTTTTTAGACCCTGGCACCACGTGCCTACGTCACCTACTACCAGACTCAGGGACTAAGTGGGCACACTTCACCTTGCGGTGAATGTGCTTATTTTATCGACCCCTACGCTTTGACTGATTGCCAGAATTACTATTGTCCAAGGGTCACTTACATTTCTTTTCAGAAATACAAGTAGGCACACTTGATAAGGAAAGAAATCTTTTTCTTTTTTCTTTAGAGCACCATGCATTCTTCGGACAACCGGAATCTTCGGCTATAATTGTGGTCTACTGCTCTCTGTTTTGACCATAATGCTGGCACATTCGATTGGTCAATGTTTCAATCAGTTGGAGATGACATGAAGATGGATCGCATTAGTCGAAGGAGATCGAACGGCATGTCGCAGCATAATACAAGGTGCTCGGGGACTAGCTGTGAGGGTATTAACCCCTATATCCTTATGGCTAGGCTTGGGCCGGCCCGGATCAGGGGGTCTGGCCCACTAGAAGACGACACGCGGCCCGACCAACCTGTTCGGAATCCCGCGCAAGGAATCAAGGTAGATTTGGAGATCAAGCAAGATCCTGGTCGGTTAGAATAGGAATCCTTATCCGGCCACCTATGGCAATTGTAACTGGCTAGGATTAGTTTCCAGATCGATAACCCTGCCCCCCAGACTATATAAGGTGGGCAGGGGACCCTCGGATCTGTAACACAAGAAAAGCAAATAAAACAAGGGGAATAGGACTCACCCTCGGCCTTTCCCCTCTAGACCACAGCCTCGGTCCGGGAGGCCTCAGCCACCTTAAGGGCCTCATCCAAGGCGCCTTTCGTCAGCTGGTGCGCACTCTGCTCCGCCCCTAGCTGCCCAGCAAGGACCTTGCCCGAGGCCGTTGCTTCTTCAGCCTGGGACCTGAAGGCATCTCGATCACCGGCGACGTGGGTCAGCTCCTCCTCCAACTCCTTGACCCGCGTCGCCAAAGGGGCCACCTGCTCCTAGGTCGTGGCCGCTTCGACCTTCGCATCGGCACAGCGAAGGCGGAGGTCCTCCACCTCCGCGCTCCGCGCCGATAGGAGCTCGTTGGCGCCGGCAAGCAGGCCCTTCTGCCTCTGAAGCTGGTCCCAGACGTCCCTCTTCTGCTGGAGAAAGACTGACTTCCCAAGGGACCGGGTCTCGAGCTCCTGGGTAAGCAGAACAGGGGTCATTCACTACAAGAAAACTCGGAAAAAGATGACACCACATGAGAAAAGAGGGCACAAACCTGGGCGACGCCAGGCAGATCGTCGGCCACCACAGATAGCGCCGTCCATAGTGACCACTCCGCGAGCTGGCGGTATTGCTCAAAGGTGTCCCAACGCCCACCCTCTGCCGCATCCTCGAGGGCGAACAGAGGCTCCCCCTTAGGGTCGTCCCGACTCTGCCACAGAACACACGGGTGATCCCACCCGTGGGGCTCGGGTCGTACCCGCACGAGGGCCGAGCTTCCCTCGCCCGGGATCAGAGCCGGCTGTTCCACAACGCCGACCACCTTGGCATCGACCACCTCCTGCGCCTGGGAAGTATCATCAGAGGAGATCGGATAGACCTCCGCCTCCCGAGCGCTCTCCCGCAACGGCGGCAAGCCTTGGACTAGGGGCGAGTTACATGGTCGGCATGAGACCGAAGAACGAACAGAAAATGCTATGACTCTGCCAAAAATACGCTTACCTCGAGCGGGGCTACAGCCACTTCGGCACGGCGACCCTCCTCTATGAAGGCGATGGCGGAGGCTGAGGCAGAGGCATGGCCTCTGTATCCCCCGGCACCGACCAGTCCTCGACAGACCCCGGTGCCCCCTCGGTCCTCTGAGGGGGCAGTTGCGTCGCCCCCGCCGCCACCTGCTCCACCGCTGCCGTCGAGCCCACCGGGCTAACGGCGCGCTTTCCCAACGCCCGCGCCTCGGGCGTGTCAGCCTCGGCCCCAGGGCAGGCGATTGCTGGCCCCAAGGCAGCTCCTCCTCCTCCCCCTAGGAGCGCCGAATTGCTTGCTAACGCCCTGGGCATCGTCTCCCCGACATCAGGGAGATGGTCTAGGGGACCCTGCCCCATCTCACCCTCGTCATCTCCATCCAAAGCGTCCTTCCTTTGCTGCCGGCGGCGCTTCTCCAGTTCCTCGCGCGCGAGGATCTTCTTCGTGCGCTTCGCCACCTTGGCGTCCTTCCACCTCTTCTGTGCCTCAGCGTGCGCCTGGTTGACCACCCGCCGCCTTGCATCCACGGGAACGGGCGGCGGGGAGTCTCGCACGTCCCTCATCCCCTGCAGGAACGGCGAACACGGATAAAGGAACAAGAAATGATAAGAAACGGGGAGGCCTCAGGGGCTGCAGCGGCGTGTGACTTACCAGCAAGAGGAACCCTCGCGATGGGCGCATCGTGAAGGGGGTCAAGCCACCGCTCCTCAGCTTCGCCTCCACCGTCTCCCTCACCCAGCAAAGAATTTCCTCATCGGAGAGGGCGGAGGTAGACATCCGGATGCCCTCGATCGGCTCATCTGGCCTCATCTCGAACAGGCGCCACCACCGAGCCATCAGCGGCAGCACCCTTCGGTGGTGGAAGGTGGCCATGACCACAGCCGCAGTAAGGCCGCGATCCCGTAGCCTCTCCAGCCCCTCCAGGAGCGGCTACAGCTTAGGCTGATCCTCTCTCGGGACGCCATACTTCCACCTCTCCGGGCAGCTCCCGACGATCCACCCGATGTAGGGGGGAAGTCCACCGTCGTCATTGCAAAGATAGAACCAGCTCGTGTACCAATGGCGATTCGTTGACGCGAGCTGGGCCGGGATGTAGAGATACTGACGGTCCTGGCACACTTGGAGAGTGCAGCCGCCGGCCCTCACCGCCTTCCTCGTGCCCGACGTACCCATTGGCTTAGTGGTATGCCCCGCTCGGAAGAGGTGGAGCCATAGCTCCTAATGGGGAGCAATCCCCAGATACCCCTCGCAGACGGCGACGAAGATGGCCGCCTGCGTGATGGAATTGGGGTTGAAGTTGTGGAGCTCCACGCCATAGTAGTGCGAGAGCGCCCACATAAATCAGTCCGCCGGAAGGCCGAGGCCACGCTCGTGAAAAGACACGAAGCTCACGACATAGCCATCGTGGGGCCTTGGCTCCGGCTCGCCTGACGGAGCGATCCACTCTGGCCTGTTGGAGTCGGTAACCGAGCGGAGAAGACCGCCGTCGATGAGCGACTGGAGCATCTCCATGTATATGTCGGATGGACCCCAAGGGTCCGCCTCGATGACAACAATGTTGCCAGCCATGAGTATGGTGGAGGGTTCGAATACGGCGGTGAGTCTCTCTCTCTCTCTCTCTCTCCCTACCTCGCCCTTCTCCCTTCTTCTTCCCGGTGCAACCTGCTCTAGCGACGGCTCAAGGGTGGCAAAGCTGATGCAGGCAAGGTAAGGAGGGGAGGGGCGAGGCTCATTGCGTATTTATGCAGGGTGAAGGCAAAATGGACGGGCGACAAATCGGGGAAGTTTCCCTCAGATCCGACACAGTTAATCCCGATCTGATTTTACCGCCCATGTGCCCACCTTTTCCTCATTAATCGCGGGAATAGTTATGTTCCATCCACTAATGCCACGTCGTGTCCAACCACTACAGCGGCAGACACCGTTCCGCCTCCCCGAGAAAATCGCCTCAAAAGGTGCGCCTGCCGTTGTCCAGCCAATGGGGGAGATATCCCCCACCCGATTCCTTTCGGACGAAGGGACTGGGCGCCGAGCCCATTACGGTCCAGGGGTTCGAAGGCTGGGCCCTCGAGGGTTTCGACAGCTGCCCCAGGGCAATAGAGTCAGGGATGACTATGGGCGAGCCCATACGGGGCCAAGACCCAAGCAAGCGAAACGCTTGGGACGCCCAAAGTCATGTCCGAGACCGGCAGGGAGGTCTCTGAATGGGATCCCACTGTAGGGAGGCACCGAGCCACTGGGGCCCAGCGAATGGCCCCGGCACCCACTAGAGAAACCCTCTGGTACTCTTGGAGTATGTCTCTAGACCGCTAGCCGGCCCCTAGCGAACGGGGCACGAGCCTCCACTCGGACTTACCCGATAACAGCTCACCGAAAGTGCCACCGCTCACGCCCATCGAGGGTAGCCTGGCATATTCCACCCCTCCTTCCGAGCGAAAAGGAAGCGCAAGGGTCGTACAAAAAGCTAGGGGAACCCCTGACGGCCCTCTTGCTCCGTGTAGAGGCTAAGGGGCTCTTCCTGCAACTTTGCCGAGACCCAGCGACCCAGCCTCACACTCGAGGGGGCTCGGCAGAACAACCCCTCCTTCTAAGCAAAAAGGACGTGCGAGGGTCGTACAAAAGCCAGGGGAACTCCTGATAGCCCTCTCGCTCCGTGTAGAGGCTAAGGGGTTCTTCTTGCAGATATGCCGAGACCCCGCGACCCAGGCTCGCACCCGAGGGGGGCTCGGCAAACAAACCCTAACGCGCGAGGGCGTACAAAAAGCCAGGGGAACTTTTGATCGCCCTCTCGCTCCGTGCATAGGCTCGGGGGCTCTTCCAACAACTTTACTGAGACCCAGCGACCAGGTTCGCACTCGATGGGGCTCGGCAAACAACCCCTCCGTCCAAACGAAAAGGATGCGCGAGGGGTCAAACAAAAAGTCAGGGGACCCCTGACCGCCCTCTCGCTCTGTGTGGAGGCTCGGGGGCTCCTCCTGCACCCAAGACAAAGACAAGCGACCCAAGCACGCGCTAGAAGATTTGGAAAAACGCGATAAAGGGCATCGAGCCTGTTACGGTCCAGGGGTTCGAAGGCTGGGCCCCCGAGGGTTTCGACAGCCGCCCCAGGGCAACGGAGTCAGGGACGACTATGGGTGAGCCTGCGTATGGCCAAGGCCTGAGCAAACGATCGCTCGGGATGTCCTAAGTCGTGTTCGAGACCGGCAGGGAGGTCTCCGAATGTTATCCCACCGTAGGGAGGCACCGAGCCACCGAGGCCCAGTGAATGGCCCTGGCACCCACTAGAGAAACCCTCTGGTACTCTTGGAGTGCGTCTCTAGACCGCTAGCTGACCCCTAGCGAACGGGGCATGGGCCTCCACTCGGACTTACCCGATAACAGCTCACCAGAAGTGTCACCGCTCGCGCCCACCGAGGGTAGCCTGGCATATTTCACCCCTCCTTTCGAGCGAAAAGGAAGCATGAGGGTCGCACAAAAAGCCAGGGGAGCTCCTGATTGCCCTCTCGCTCCGTGTAGAGGCTCGGGGGCTCTTCCTGCGACCTTGCCGAAACCCCCATGACCCGAACTCTGCACTTGTGGGCTCGGCAAATACGATAAAATCTCTCGCTCAACGTGAGAAAAAGATCCTGGAGGAATGAATCCACTCCCCTAGGGCCTCGAGGGCTACACCTGGCGGGTGCGCTCACGCGCAATCCACCAAGGCCTCGAAGTACGAAACACCATTCCGCCAGGAGCTACCGCAAGTCGAGCCTCGTCAAAACCTCAAGAAGAGCTATCACGCTCTCCCTGAGGCTCGGGGGCTACTGTCGGGGTACCATAAAATGGGGTACCCGAGTGTATATCAAAAGAACCACTTAAACCCCCATAAAAAACAAAGCTAAAAGGTAAGCCATTGGTTAACCCCCGGCCTCGTCCGAGCCCATTGGCTCTCCGCCTCGCCTTTGGCCTCGCACGGGAGTGTCTCGACGGCCTGCCAAATCTTCGCCTCGCGCGAGGCCTCCGCACGGGAGGGCCTCGACGGGGAACGATTCTCCGTACTCGCCCGAGGCCCCACGCATAAAGCCTCGGACGAAGATTCTCCGTATCGCTCGAGGCCGGCTCGGCAACAAACCCATCGCTTCTGCCCTCGAACAGTCCCCCGACCAGGCGCACGTCCCATTATATGCGCCAACTACTCCCGCAATATCAGCTGGACGGTGGCTCGACACTACGGAACGGCCGATTGAGACGAGAGGTCACATCGATTGCCATACCATCCAGGACAGGACAGGTAGGGGTTACTGGCCACTGTGCTCTAGTGTTGTGCCCCAGATCAGCGCCTGCACTACACTGTGCCACCTAACCCCTACCCCAGGAACAACGCGACATGGGGAGTTAAGTCCGGGTCACCATAGCCTCGGAATCAGCACACGAGGACCTACTTGCTCCCCCCAAGCTCGACCATATACTCAGGGTCTCGGCAACCTAGGGATTCACATCTGCGAGCCTCCCACAATGGCTCGGCCTCGGCACCAACCGGGCCTCGGCTTCCCACGTAGTCAACCCACAGTTAACCGGCATGTCGACCGCCACGCCCTGCTTCAAGATGACACTGAGCCCCACGGCGCATAGGATCGGATGTGACCCAGCGCGTCACCCCAGTACTTCAAGGATGGGACCCACTCCGTTGACCACGCCGCCACAGGAACAGGCTACAGGGCTCGGACAGTCCGCCTTCCGTTCGCAACGACGCCGTGTAGCTAGCGCATGTATCACCCTTGTCCCCCCTTCAACTATAAAAGGGAGGGACCAGGGCCATTTTAGGGGGATCGAACGCTTACGATAAGGCCTATGAAGACGGGCTCCACGCTCTCAAGAGATAGACGTACACACACTCGATACTCTGTAATGCGCACGCTTCCTCGCTGCTCGAGATCAACATCTCAAGCAATCCACACCGCTTCCACGTAGAGACCTAGGACCAGCTCCCTCTCTCTCGGCCCTGCTGTAACCCCCTACTACGAGCATTTCGGTGCAAGGAATACAAGATCGAACTCTCAGACTGGACATAGGGCACCCATTGCCCAAACCAGTATAAACCTTGCGTCTCTTTTGCATCACGATCTGAAATTGGGAACACGCCTTAACAAATTTACTAGTTGGTTGAGGACTCGCCGGTCCAAAAACACCGACAGTACTTTTGCTCATTCCCACAACTGAGAAATACCTTAGAGAGTGGCCAAGAAGAGCAAGGTCCCTAGTGAGGTGATTGAGATTTGAGAATCCCAAAGAGAGCCCTCATTAGTGAAGATCAAGAGTATCAAAGTGTGCATCCACCCTTCTCATTAGGTCTTGTCATGGTCAGTGGAGAGTTCGTAGGCTTGTTACTCTTGGTGATCGCTATCACCTAGATGGCTTGGTGGTGATTGGGAGCCTTGGTGATCATCCAGAGAGCTTGTGGATGACCCAACTCAAGTTGTGAGCGGTTGTGGGTGATTCACCGCGATGGAGTGTCGAAGAATCAACCCGTAGAGAGCACTTGATCCTTGCGCGGATCAAGGGGGAGCTACAACCCTTGCGCGGGTGCTCCAACGAGGACTAGTGGGGAGTGGCGACTCTCTGATACCTTGGCAAAACATCGCCACATTCCTCCTTCTCTATTTACTTTGAGCATTTACTTTGAGCAATTCAATTCTTGTCTTTACATTCATAGAATTACCATGCTAGAGTAGGATTGGAACTTAGGTTGCAAGTCTTTTGTGAGGTATAACAATTAGAAACACTTTCTACTAGGCACAAGGGGTTAATTGGGCTAACCATAGGATTTAATTATTGCAAAGAAATTTAGAATTAGCACAATTCACCCCCTCTTGGGCATCTTGATCCTTTCAGGCGGAACCAGACGGTGATCGGCATGGCTCGATCCATGATGAAGGCCAAAAGCATGCCAGCAAAGTTTTGGGGAGAGGCGGTGACCATGGTGGTGTTCATCCTCAACCGCGCGCCCACCAAAGCCCTGAAGGGCAAGATGCCTTTCGAGGCTTGGCATGGACGCAAGTCGAATGTGTCCTTCCTCAGGACATTTGGCTGCATCGGCCATGTGAAGAACACCAAGCCTCACTTCGGCAAGCTAAAAGACAGGACACGCCGATGGTGCTCCTGGGCTACGAGGAGGGCACGAAGGCGTATCGGCTCTATGATCCCAAGAGAGGTAAGGTGGTGATCTCTAGGATGTGGTGTTCGATGAGATGGCGGCCTGGGACTAGGAGGGTCCGGGCACGGGGGAAGCTGGCAGCTTGAGCAGCACCTTCGTTGTCGAACACTTAGTCATCCATGGTGGTGGAGACGCTGGAGAAGAGGTGTCGACCACCCCAGGAGTGGTGTCGAGCGGTCCAGCAGCAATGCCAACTCTCTAGAGGGGGTGCCGAGCACTTCAGCAACAGTGCCAACCGCTCCAACAGTGGAGCCGACCACTCCAGGAGTGGTGCCGACTGCTCCAGCAGTGGATCTAACCACTCTAGCAGTGGTGTCGAGTGGTCCAGCAGTGATGCCGACCTCCGGCAGTGGTGCCAAGCGGTCCAGCAGCACTTCTGACCACTCCGGCAGAATAGGGAGGCCATGGACCACCGATCGAGTTCACCTCTCCACCCACCGACATCGACGAGTAAGTGGACGCTTTCCGCGGCGGCGAGGAGGTTTGATTCAGGCGGGTGGACAACATTGTCGACGAAGGGGGAGCTCCTGGGTTGGCCAGTTGTTTTTTCGATGACCCAGAGCTGCTCCTTGTTAGTGCAGAGGAGCCGCCGATGTTTGTAGTGGTTGAACGCGACGACAATTGGCGCCGGACGATGTTGGAAGAGAAAGGCCATCGAGGACAATGGGACATGGGAGCTGGTGGATCCACTTGTGGGCTGTAGGCCGATCGATTTGAAGTGGGTCTACAAGGTGAAGCGGGACGAGCGCGGCGCCATTGTCAAGTACAAGGCTCGGCTCGTCGCCCGCGGCTTCGTGTAGCGTGAGGGCATCGACTTTGAGGAAGTCTTTGCTCCGGTGGCGCGAATGGAGTCCGTTCGCTTGCTGTTGGCCATGGCAGCAGCGAAGGATTGGCGCGTCCACCACCTCGACGTCAAGTCTGCGTTCCTCAACAGCGAGCTTGCGGAAACGGTCTTCGTCAAGCAAGCTCCGGGCTTCGCCGTCAAGGGCGCTGAGCACAAGGGGCTCAAGCTGTGCAAGGCGCTCTACGGGCTGCGGCAGGCCCCTCGGGCGTGGAACGTCAAGCTCGACGCCACCTTGGGCGAGCTTGGGATCACTTGCTGTGCCACAGAGCATGCGCTGTACACGTGGCAACGGGGGAAGAAGGAGCTCGTCGTCGGCGTGTATGTGGACGACTTGATCGTCACTGGAGCGCGGGCAGAGGACATCAACGGCTTCAACGCGAGATGGCTGCTCGTTTTAAAATGAGCGATCTCGGCGCGCTCTCCTACTACCTCGGCATTGAGGTGAGGCAGGGGAAGGTGCACATCTCGCTGGGCCAGTGCACCTATGCGGAGAAGCTGCTGGAGCACAGACGCATGGCGGAGTGCAAGCCATGCGCAACTCCAATGGAGGAGCGGCTGAAGCTGTCCAAGCACAGCATGGCGGTGAAGGTGGACGCGACGCACTACCGGAGCATCGTCGGCGGGCTGCGCTACCTAACACATACTCGGCCAGACATCACGTTTGCGGTCGGGTATGTCAGTCGTTTCATGGAGGACCCACGCGAGGATCATTGAATGGCGGTGAAGAGGCTGCTGCGCTACGTCAAGGGGACGCTCGATCAAGCGATCATCTTCCCCAAGAGTGGCGGCAAGGGTGGGTCGGCTCACGGTCTTCAGTGAGGCACCCCAAGGCAAAGGAAGGTGAGCCGAAGCTCACTGTTTTCAGCGACGCAGACATGGCGGGCGACATCGACGGGCGACGGAGCACCTCCGGCGTGCTCGTCTTCCTTGGAGCGGCCCCCATTGCTTGACAGTCGCTGAAGCAAAAGATCGTTGCGCTATCGACGTGCGAGGCGGAGTACGTCGCAGCAGCCACGGCGGCGTGCCAGGCTGTCTGGCTACGCCGGCTGCTGGGCGAGTTGACGGTGAGAAGCTCACCCGCTAGCTCTAATGGTGGACAACCAGCCCGCCCTCGCCCTCGCCAAGAACCCTGTCCTCCACGACCGGGGCAAGCACATTGACATCAAGTTTCACTTTCTCCGGGACTGCATCGATGGAGGGCAGATCGTCATCGAGTTCGTCGAGACCGGCAGACAGCTCGCTGACATCCTCACCGAGTCACTCGGGCGCCTGCGGTTCTTGGAGCTGAGGAAGACGATTGGCATGGATGAGGTCAAGGCATCGGGTTAGCAGCAGGATTAGGGGAAGAATTGTAAGACATAATCTGCTGCTGATCTCTCTCTTGCTGCAGCAGAGTTGTCATTTGGTCAGCTCGGGTGTCCAGTCTCTACTGCTGTAGCAGTATGGCAATAGGGCACGTCTGGTACATTAGTTGGTAGCTATTACATCATTCATGTCTAGGTAGTGGGCTGATCTAAGCTTTGTACTATTAGTACTAGGAGTAGTTGGTGTATCTTAGGAGTAGGTAGTTGGTGTACTCATCAACAACTATGTACCTGGTAGAGGTACTAGCCCTTGTATATATAATATCACACCTAAGGCAATATAAAAGCAGTTTAGTTTACCACATCCAGAAGCAGAGCTTTTGGCCAGCTCTGGGCTTGTGCTGTGTGTGTGAGTTGTTCTCAATATCTTCTTCTACCTTTAGCCATAGTGAGTGAGTGTGTTGGTAAGCTTACTGCTTACCTGTGCAGGGCAGTAGAGGGACCAACGTAGGAAAGGATAGATTTTTTGACTAATGAACCTCAGTACAAAACTATTCCTGTTAATGATTTCCCTTGCTGTGAGCAGCGATCCGCAGCAACGGCCGTCTTTCCAAGAGCTTCTGGAGAGGCTCCGAGAGCTGCAGAGACATTACGCCATCCAGCAGCGGAACGCAAAGAACAGCATCGAGGAGTGAAGAATGCAATGCAACTCCCAGAGCACGGTGGGCTTGCTTTGAAGCATTTTGCGAGCGTGCGAGCAAGCGAGCGGTGTGCCAGATGCCGAGAAGGGCCTGAACCTCCTGTACTGTGTGGTTTTGCTTCGCCGGAACAGCTAAGGCTGGAAGAAGTTTGTTGTACAGACGAGGTACCTTCTTCTTTTTTTTTGTTTAGTTCCTTTCCTCCCCAGGGCCATTGTGGCTGTAATTTCTGGGTGCTGACAGCAAAGGGCAGGGTAGTGAGAGTGGAGTAGTGACTGAGCTCCGGATTGCTGGCGCCTTTTGGTTCTGATTCGTGGCAATGCAAATGCATGGTTAACAATAACATCCAATCCGGGCTTGAGTTTTCTTCTGGCAAGGGCATGATGATGTGTATACAATGTGATCGATTGTGATCATGCGTGAGTTTAATCGATGTACTAGTAAAATTGGCTCTCTTTTTTTTGCTTCATTCACAGAATCGGTCGTCAACTTGCCGTCAGGATTTTTTAACTAACTCTGTCCGACACAAAACGAAACATTGGAATTGGTTCTTGGCTTGTTGCCTTTCTCTGAGCGCCTGAGCTATGTCCTATTCTGCAGCACTACTTTTTGCAAGGTTTGTAACTTTTGTATTATCGAAAAGAAGAAAAGTAAGCGTGAGGCCGAGAGCAAAGCACCGGCCATGGCTTCCCTAGCAAAGTGGTCGAAAAGTATGCTGACGCTGGAACACATTAGACCGCGAGGATGCAGCATGCTAATGTGTTGATTGTTCCGTTACAAAACCAAGTTTTACTTGCCAAAACCGGACACTGCGGATTAAAATGTGGTATTGCATATATTAGAATAATCTAGCAAGACAATAAAATACAAAAAAAAAAGTAAAACTGTGAAAATGTTGTATTGCATATATTAGAATAATCTGGCAAGACCAAAAAACAATGAAAATGTGGTATTGCATATATTAAAATAATCTTGCATATATTATATGTAATAATGTTAAAATATGTTTGCGGCTAGATTTGCCAGTTTACTTCTCTAATTATATGTGCCAACAGAGAAATTAATTCTCTAATTTTTCTGTTGGTATTTGCTATTTACCTGGCGGTTTTCTACCGATAGGAAAATTCGAGCCTCCAGTAGTGTACGGTTCAAAATATTGACATTATGAGTGGAATCAAGTAACTCAGTTGGCAAGTCCTAATTTCTAGATGTGTAAACTTACTCTCTTTCTCTTTCGATTTATAGTTCCAGTGGCTATCCAGTGATATGTCTTTGAAGGACATGTACTTGGATAAAATTTATTTTCTGCCTTTTAAATATGCCAATGGCTATTGCCTTCTCTTCAGGCTTCTTAGAGTCGAGGGTGATGCTCCATATTAGTTTTTGTTCAGTTGGGTTACATAATAATCACCAAATGGCATATAGATAAAAAAAACCATATAAAATAGAAATTTAGTTGGTATAAACTGTGGCTGCTATCTCCACCCACTCGTCCCTCTTCTCCGTGTGTCTCCACCGAACAAATACGCAAGCCAAGGATGGTGGGCCATACAATTTATTTGATTTATTTAAGGTTGGATTAAGCCTATCAATAAATTCAATAAAAAATAGATAGTTTATTACTATTGGCATGAGAATCATACACTAAACCATGTGTTCCGTTACAACGCACAGACATTTTGCTAGTGAATTCTAATGTCCTATAATAGTTCGCTCTGGTATAGCAAATGTCGAACATCATGGCTGAGATCACCGCTCCATCGTGCCAAACATTTTCTCCTTTTGTAGCTATGTACCTGTTTGATAGCAAAATAGCAAATGTCGAACATCATGGCTGAGATCACCGCTCCACCGTGCCAAACATTTTCTCTTTTTGTAGCTATGTACCTGTTTGATAGCAAAATAGCAAATGTCGAACATCATGGCTGAGATCACCGCTCCACCGTGCCAAACATTTTCTCCTTTTATAGCTATAATATGTACCTGTTGATAGCAAAATATGATCAGTCGAGACACGCACGGACTATAGTCGACATGACGTCGAAGCTCAGGGCGATCGAACCAATGTGAAATTCATTTACTACCGTCTCGTCAGCCATATATACCTGGGAGGATCTAGCAAGGAAAGTTTTTATCTGCCGCCATCGGGATTTATTTGGCCCATCAGTAACGACGTCTGGCTGGCATCGGTTCAGTCGTGGAAACAAGCTGATGAGGAAAAATATATATGCCCGTTTTGACCTCTAGTTTCACCGCACGTACGAAACTGATGATGCTCGGCTGCGTGCTGCCTGCCTATAAAAACATGTAAATGCAAGCGAGAGTGATACCAGGGAATCCCAGCAGCAAAGCAAGCACACATACGGTCTCTCGTAGCTCGATCGACCTCCGACATGGCTGGCAGTGCCAGCAAGACGAGGAGGGCGATCCTTGTGCTCTTCATCTGGGCCGTGGCCATGCTCTTCTTCATGGCCGCCCTCCACCCCAACGGTAATTCATTGATCTTTTATAGCATGCATATATACGAAAGAATTTACTACATTGGAAAACAGTAAGTAGTCGGGTGTTTTTCACATGCATTTTCTTTTGTTTTCGACGCTAGCTGATTTTGTTTGTTTATTTACGACAGTACTCACCGCGGCCGACCAGGTCTACTGCATGTGCTGCGCTGACAGAAGAGAGTGTGAACAAGACCCGACCTGCTGCACAGACGGTTGCTGCCGCATGAGACCTTGATGCATCACACACCAAACTTGTTATCCCCTATATATACGCCCGGGGGGGCCATGCATGCTGCTGCCGTCGTCGTCGTTTGGCTGCTGCTTGACAGCTGTTGCGTGTTACAGCACGACGTACGTACGTGTTCAACTTAGGAATGGATATGGATACGGATACGGATACATGAATGAATGAATAAAAGCCAGCAGCGGCCCTGAATGTACCAGGGTTTATGTTTGTCATTTCTGCTTTATTCAAAATCAAACCTTTTACCTTCAACTAGTTTCTTTTTTTTATAGAAATTATTAACAACCATGAGTACCGACTGGGAGAGGGTATGATTGGGATTGTTTAAGCAATTCCCGTAATCGTCAACCCCTTGCTAATTGATTCTGACTTGTTTTATCTAGAGCAGAGGTGAATTGTGCAAAGGCTTGTGATTCTGCGAATTGAGCTAGTTCCAATTTTGATTTGCCAGCTTACATGGACCGTAAAAAATTAAACCACAATAATCTTAGTCTATACAAAAACTACTTCATCCACTTACACAGTGACACACAAGACTAGAAATACCACTCTAATAAGTCCTTACGACCATCATACTAAACATATCATCAACAAGATTCACACTAAGAGAAATGGTCCTTAGATACGGAAAGTAAACCTATCATTAAGCACACTCTA
>NW_027098141.1:0-20000 GCF_019320115.1 Miscanthus floridulus
GCATGCAATCCTAGTTGCCACACCATTGAACTAAGGCCCCGTTTAGTTCCACCCAAAAACCAAAAATTTTTGCATAGTAACCGTCACATCGAATCTTGCGGCACATGCATGGAGTACTAAATGTAGACGAAAAAAAAAACTAATTACACAGTTAGCCGAGAAATCGTGAGACGAATCTTTTAAGCCTAAATAGTCCATAATTGGACAATTTTTGTTAAATAAAAACGAAAGTGCTACAGTAGCCAAAAGCCAAAAATTTTTGGAACTAAACACGCCCTAAGCTAAGACAAGAAAGTAATGCAAGAAGTAAAGAGACAAACAGACAACCATATTTAATTTTCCCCTATGGTATCGAGTTGTTGCCATAGCTCTCCCAATTCACGTTGGAGCACTGAAGAGAAACGAAGACTCGTTTTTGCTCTCTTGAATCATGAAGTCTCAAGTCTTCAGTGGTGAATTCTCATTTTCCACTCTGGAATGGCAGGCTTCAAATAGTGAACACCAATAGGAACCTTCCCCACAAGAAAATCTATAGAGAAGGTCATCTAGTCTTCCGCTGGGCTATCTAAGCTAGGTGCCAACAAACAGCAAGAGTAACAGGTCTTCACCCAACACCTAAATGAAAGCCAAGCCAAGAACACCAGATGCACTCAAGGTACACTCTCACAAGAAGCAATATAGGATTGGATGACGCTCTCACATTTCACAAACCATCTCAATATATGCTGGATGTCTAGGGTGAAAGCGCAGCTCCAAATGAGCTACGGAAAGAACATATATATGGTTTGTGAAGTCCATGCTAGCCGTTGGAAAAAGTCTACAGACACAGACACCACCATATGATTCGTCGGGTGTCGCGGGTTCGTCACCGTGGCAAGCACCATTGTTTGACAGATGTCAGAAGTGTGGGTCTCCGGTGGACTCAAGAACACGAGAGAAGACACAGCGATGTATCCTAGTTCGGGCTATCGAGGCCCTACGTCCAGCATGAGTAGTTCTTCGTATTCAAGAGCACCCAAATCGGGGGGTTACAATGAAGGAGAAAGAGATTTGGTAGGGGATCGCTTGATGGACTGTTTGCAAGCGTGAAGGGCAAGTTGGAGGCTTTGGAGCAAAGGACCACGTGGCGGTGAAGTTTGAGCAAGACTTGGCACCGATTGATGAAAGCAACGGTGAAAAGCAAGTGAAGTCAAGATGAATGAACCAATATGACCACATGATGATATGAAGTGGATCATATCATTGTTGATCGGTTGGTGCATGTGTTGCATCGACATTAGAGAAGATGGAATGGAATGCGCAAGGCAAAGGTATAACCTAGGGCATTTCATTTCACCGGTCATAGGTGTGTAGAGAAGTTGATGGCCGGGTTTAGGCTAGATGGCCGTACTATCAAGAGGGGCAAAGTTGTTTGCATATCGGTCATCTAGTGCCACTCGAGTGATCTAACTTTGCATCGTCGCTAGGATTAAGTGATGTGGCAAGTTGAGTGGCTAATTCTTTGGAAAATAATTGTGAAAATGCTAACACGCATACACATGGTGGTGTTGGCACATTTACAAAGGAGATGGAGTTGGAGTTGATGTGGATCAACTCAGCGATGAAACGGAGGCGAGAAGGGTTCAAAACTTCACCGGCGGATTGTTTGCCCGTAGAGTGCGGACAGTCCGACGGTGCCACCGGCGCCCTATACATAAAAGATAGGGTTTCACAGAGTGCACCGAACGTTGGTCATGTAGTGATTGGACGCTGGGGTCCTGCGTCTGGTCAGTAGCAGTAGAGAACGCGCAGGCGTCGGTCTTCGATCGGACGCTGGCGTTGAAAGTGACCGGACACTGGCTGGGTGCGTCCGGTCGCGCTGGTGTGGCGGCGCACAGAGGAGGCATTAAGTGATCGGACGCTGGGCGAGTCCGGTCGGTGGTGACTGGACGTGTCTGGTCTTGAGTGGAACCTTACTAGAAGTGACCGGACGCTAGGGTCCTGCGTCCGGTCATACACTGTGCTGCGTCCGGTCGCAACTTAACCATTGAGATTGGGCACTCAGTATTTAAAGCGATGGATGATGTGGCAGCTATCCATTGACCGGATGCTAGCAGGGTGCGTCCGGTCGATACGACCGGAGCGTCCGGTCGTCCCGAGTTTTGCCCAGTGAAGGAGTAACGGCTAGTTTAGCCCGTGGCGCTATAAATAGAAGGTGGTCTCGGCCATGGCTGGGTGGAGCACCTCGGGGGACTTTTGTGTCCATGCTTGAGAGTGCTTGGGAGCCCTCCATCTCACATATACTTGATAGTGATCATTCGATTGTGTGAGAGAGCGATTCTAGTGCGATTGCATCATGAGATTGCATCGAGTGGCACTAGGTGATCGAGTTGCAAGCTGGTGGTGCTTGTTACTCTTGGAGGTTGCCACCTCCTAGACGGCTTGGTGGTGGTCTCCGTTGAAGCCCGCAAGAAGCTTGTGCGGTGCTCCAGAGAGGAACTTTGTGAGGGGCATTGTGCTCGCCCCATGGGAGCCGCGAAGAGCAACTCTAGTAAAGCGTGTCATTGAGCTACCATCACTTTCGGGGTAGGTTCTTACGGTGCTCGATGTGCGGGCTTGGCAGGTGATGCCAATTAGCCGCTGAACCACCAAATGAGCGGTCGACACAACGGGGACTAGCGTGTTGGCAAGCACGTGAACCTCGGGAGAAAAATCACCGTGTCAACTTTGTTCTTTCAGTTGGTTTGCATCCTCGTTTCACAAGCTTGTATTTACATTTCATATACATTGTGCTTGTGTAGTTGCTCTTGTAATTAGTTAGCTTGTGTAGCTTACTAGTTACTTTCTTGCTTGTGTAGCATAGAAGTAGCTCCCTTGCGTGGTTAATTTGGTTTGTGTAACCTTGTTAGTAACATTGCTTAGTTTGCGTAGCTAAGTAATTGCGCTCTCTAATTTGGCATTGGTTGCCTTGTTATTGAGCATTGCTAGTGAGCTTAGGTGGCTTTGTGCTTTTGCTTACTAGCATGTGTAGGAGCTCTCTCATTGCTTGAAGTACTAGTGGCATAGGTTTGTGTGACCTTGCTACTAGAATTGGTGAGGTGAGCTCTAGTTAGCCCGGCACCTTAGTTGCTTAGTTAGGATCTTTGCAAGGTGCTAGTGAATATAGATAGAGGGGTGTAGTCTTGGCTAGACCGATTGTTCTAATTCTGTACTAGTTTCAATTAGCCGACGCGATTAATTTTAGAAAGGACTATTCACCCCCCTATAGTTCGCCATCTCGACCTTACAAGTGGTATCGGAGCAAGGCCTCTCATTTGTGGTCTTCACCGACCCGAGAGGATGGCGTCTTATGGGCTAGATGTTGAGTGTCCATACACTTTTGATGGCACACACTTTGCACGGTGGAAAAATTGGATGACATGCAATTTTAAGTTTATTTCCCCCCAAATGTGGTGGATCGTAGATGTGGGCTTTTCTCATGCGTTGGATGAAAAGAATGCAACTAAAGCGCAAAAGAAATTCCTACATCTCGATTGCCAACCTACTAACATTTTCTATCAATCCATGAAAGATAACATATTTGGGGAGATTATGTATATGAAGACCGCCCATGATATTTGGTTGTACCTCAACTTAATATATGGGAGTGTCTCCAATGATGATGATGATGAGCCCAAGAAGGAGGCACATGAGTGTGTCGAGCATGACCACAATTTGGTGATTGTGGAAGATTGCTCCACCTCATGGTCAAGTGATGATGATGATCTTTTTACCACAAGATCACTTGACAAGATTGATGATGATGCCTCAGTGATGCACATAATGATACTACTTCATGCACACTTGATGGTGATGATGATGGCTCATGCTTTCATGATGATTGTAATGCCACTACAAGCCCATCACCACATTGCTTTATGTCACAAGGTGACTCTAAGGTATCAAATGATAGTGTGGTTGATCATGTTGATTCATATGATGAGCTTGTGGAGTAGACTTGCTAGCATGACCATGTCTTTAGAAAATAGAAGCTTAAAACCGAGAAATTGAAAATGAAAACTCTTTTCTAAAGAACACATGTGAACAACAAAAGCATCTACTTTATGTTACTACTTGTGTCACATGAGGAGCTAAAATTGGCTCATGAGGAACTTAGTGTTGCTCATGATAACTTGGTACAAGACCACGTTTTCTCACTATGGAGATTTCTAATGGAAAAACTAAAACTAGCGAGAGCTCATCACATGGGTCAATTGATCAATCACATATTGTTGCTAACCCTTGTGATGTAGGCAAGAAGCATGTATCCACCTCTTGTGATGATTTATTAGAAATGCCATGTTCTTCACAAATAGATGCTTGTCCTACTAATATGTCTTGTGAGTCTAACCTTTTTGAAGGAGAACAATGAGCTCAAAAATAAGTGAAGAAATTGAGTAACAAGTTAGAGAGGTGCTACAACTCAAAAGGTCACCTTTGAGCACATGTTGAAGACTCAAAGAACTAGGGTGATAAGTGTGGGCCTTGGCTTCAAGAAGAAGATGACAAAGGGGCGAAATAAAGGAGAGAAAGAAAGATGAAGAAGCTACAACAAAGAAAGCTCTCTCATACCATGTGCTACCGGTGCCATGAAGCGGGACACCTTGCAAATGGTTGCCCTAACATGGAGAAGCTCAAGAAGATAAAAGAAGAAGAGAGGCTCAAGCATATGAAGTGCTTCAAGTGCCGCACTTGGGGTCACCTTTCCTCAATGTGCCCAACCAAGCAATTGGTGAAGCAACTAGAAGAGCCTCAACCAAAGCCACAAGTTGAGCAAGAGAAGACACCCCAAGAGCAAATCAAGATCAACCATGAAGATGGTGGTGATTTGATGATAAAGAAGAAGAATACAAGAAGGGGTCACTACCCCAGATCTGGACATCACTGCCAGTTCAAAAACCCACTTCACTGCCGGATTTTGAACCGACAGTGGCATACCGACAGTGATGGGGGGTTGACATCACTTCTGGTCCTTAAAAACCGACACTAATCTACAGGAAATAGTGTCGGTTCCTGGCTCTGCCCGACAGTGTCCAGTTGAACAATACTGCCGGTTTGTAGTGCCAACCGACAGTGACGGTTGCTTTAAGAGTGTCGGTTCTTGGCTCAAGCTAGCAGTGTTGAGCAAGCCTACACTGTCGGTTCATAGATCAAACCGGCAGTGTTGTAGTAAATATCAGTGTTGGTTCATGGATCAAACCGGTAGTGTTCTTATAACTATCAGTGTCGGTTCATGGTTCAAGCCGACAGTGTTGAGCAAGATAACACTGTCGGTTTGCTTCTAACCGGCAGTGATGGTTACGACAACACTACCGGTTTGTTGCTAACCGGCGGTGATGACCCATTCGTATTTTATTGTTTTATAATTTATTTTAATTTATATTTTTTCGTGGAATTGGGTTTCGCTTTATATACTCTACGTAGACGATAGGTCCATCAATATTAAACATTACAAATGTTACGATTACAATTCAAATGTTCTTATCCACATCTCGATCCCTCAAAATAAAAAAGAAATGTTCTTGGATTTCACACATGCTTCTCGGACTTCTTACAATAATCTGGCGAGCCGCTCTGGGCCATACTAGTCCTTGTACTTCACGGATTGTGCAATGGAAAATACTCCATCTTTTTCCAATAGCTCGGCTAAGATGAATTTTGCTAGCTCCGATTGTAGTGCGACGATCTCCATGTCTAGCAGCCTTTCGTGCTTATATTTCTTGCGCTGTCGTTCAAAAAAGATGATATCCAAAGAGGAACGGTAAATCATTTTGTTGAATTATTAACAGACATAAATGAAATGGGGATTATACACACCAACTTATCGGCTTCTTCCAATTTCCCGCCGATGTAGCGAAGCATTGCCCACATTACATAAAACCCGCATTCATTGTTTCCCGCCAGCTGTGATAGGTACTTCCCCTCCATTTTGACAACCTTGAATGGGACCGGCGTCCCACCGATATGTCTTCTTGGGACACTGTGGGGGTATTAACCCCTATACCCTTACGGCTAGGCTTGGGCCCCCGGATCAGGGGGTCCGGCCCTAGAGGACGCGTACGGCCTGGCCAACCTGTTCGGAATCCCGCGTAAGGAATCAAGGCAGATTTGGAGATCAAGCAAGATCCTGGTCGGTTAGAATAGGAATCCTTATCCGGCCACCTATGGCAATTGTAACTGGCTAGGATTAGTTTCCAGATCTGTAACCCTGCCCCCCGGACTATATAAGGCGGGCAGGGGACCCCTCTAAAAAACATCTCTCATTGACATACAATAATACAATCAGACACAGGACGTAGGTATTACGCCTTCACGGCGGCCGAACCTGGATAAAACCTCGTGTCTGTCTTGCGTCACCATCTTGTTTGTGGCTTGCGCATCTGTCTGCCGACAATCTACTACCTTGGGCATACCCCTAGGTAGACTGCCGACCATATTTCGTCAATAGTGGCGCGCCAGGTAGGGGTATGTGTACTGCTCTCCAAGCGAACAAGATGGTCATCATCTTTGGCTCCTGGCTACGCCGAACGGCCTCACGTTCATCGTCGACCAGATCACCTGGACCACTGGCTCCGACGACTTCATCGCCATGACCACGGAGGAGGCGCGGATTCAATCTGCGTCGACCACTGCTTCACCTGCATCGGCTATGGCTCCAACCATGGTGGATCTGGCTCCGACCACGCCCGCATCATCTTCAGCCACGCCGACAACCATCGTCCGCTTCCTCGCTACAAAGGGAAGCAGATCGACAACACCGACCTGCTTGACTCCATCGATCGGGTCGGCACCAAACTTGCTGAAACCCTAGCTCTGGTAAGTTCAATTCAAAGTCAACCTAATGAGCAGATAACCGCTACCAGAATAGATCTACTCGACTAGCTCGGGCCAGTCGTCCTACACAACTCGGTACGGATCTCGTGGTCACATCTACTCCTGAAGGGCGCTCTGCTCATCGCCGGCTAGCTTCCGCGACAGGTCCTCCGGCTCTCCGAGTACGAAGCCTCGATGGAGAACTAACCAGGCCCAGCCCTACGGCCTACGCAACTTCATCAACATGGTCAGATTGAGGATTATCGAGAAGGATCCGTCCACACAGTCTAAGAGGGTGGCTCCAGCTCCTCGTCTGGCATCGCATCTAATGCCTCCGTCCACACCGAGCTCCAGCATCATGACGATGAGGCGTTGAATACGATCTGGATATCCCAGACCACGCCCTGGGGTTCCCACAATTCCTGTCTTTCCCCACCAAGGCGAGAGGACTTGATCAATGTGTCAGTAATGATGAACCACCGGCAGTTGGCGAAACAGAAACAAGAAAGGCTTGCACGCGAAGCACGCAATATGACTGGTTTAATCGCCGACAAATCGAAGCCAGGGCAGAAGAGGAGGCACGACGCATAAGGGTCTAGCCACGCGACCTTAACAATGCCTTCGACAGGGTGGGGGACAAATAGGTTTTCAGGACTCCAAGCACCAACGTAGCTGTTGCTATGGCGACAATGTAACGACTACCCAATACCTCGAAAACCCAGGCAGTTCGCAATGATATACAAGCTTACCTGACGGCTGCTATGGCCCAGACCATAGAGATTGTAAATCAAGCCTGGGCAGTCGAGTCAAGCCACAGCCGCCAGTACTCAAGTCGCTCACAGCCACCCAACCAACGTGGCTCGCGCAACGATGACCCCTCAGACAACCGTCAAGGCGGAAACGGCGGCCATGATGGTGGTCGGGACGACAACCGCTGCAACTACCGGGATGACAACCGCCGAGACAAACCGTGACAATCGCCATGATAACTGCGGTCGCAGGGTTAACCAGGGTGGCAACCGGGATCGCCATGATGGCAATAACGATCTCTGCCATTACCTCGGAGAACGTGATCTGTGTGATCGCATTAACCAGAGAGCCCACGATCGTGCATCCCACGAAAGCCATCGCCATATGGAATATGATACTACCCACGGCCCTCTGGGTTTGAAGCAGTTTACTTCTCACCTTTGCCAAGTCATATGGCCCAAGAACTTCAAGCTCGAGAAACTTCAGAAGTACGACGGCAAGGAGAACCCTGAATTATGGGTCATGCTCTACGAAACCGCGTGTAGATCAGCCATGGCTGACGAGCACGTCATGTCTAATTACTTCCCAGTCGCCGTCGGCCATGCGGGCCACCAGTGGCTGGTCAGCTTGCCGGTGAACTACTTCAATTCTTGGCAGGGAGCTCAAGCAAGCTTTCATCGACAACTTCATTGCTACTTGCGAGCAACCGGGCAACAAATATGATCTGCAGCGGATTCGAGATCGGAAAGATGAGCCACTGCGAGTACGTCCGGTGTTTCTCAGAGATGCGCATCAAGGTCCTGTCAATCTCCGACAATAAGGCAATCGAGGCTTTCATCACTGGCCTCCGCTTCCACGACGCCCTAAGGGACAAACTCCTCCGCAAGAGACCTAAATCAGTCACAGCGCTCCTGGCCACTGCTAAGAAATATGCGGACGCCGACGATGCTAAAAAAATAATCATCAAAGAAGCAGCAAGAGTTCCACGCTCCAACCACCCCCCCACACCGCGACGACTACCACGACAACCGTGATCGGAACGACAATTTTGACCGCCGCAACCAGCGCAACGACTCCCGCGACCACCGCGACCAGCATAATCAGTGGCGTAATCGCCGTGACGATTACAAGGGCAAGCGTGCTCAGGAAGACGACGGTGAGGTCAACACCGTTAAAAAGGTGGCGAACGTCATAACTACGAAGAAGACTACACCAAAGCATTGAAAGGGCCCTGCCAGCTCCATCCCAAGTCAAACCATACCATGGAGAATTGCTGCGTTCTCAAGTCTATCTACACGCGTCAACAGGCTCCGGATACATCCGACAAGCCTAACGACGCAGGGGAACAGCGCAACGAGGACAACGACGATGAAGACGTAGATCCCTGTCACAAGTACGTCAAGCCAACCAATCGTGTGCACACCATCATTGGAGGCAAAGTGTCCATCGAGACCAAACGAGAACGCAAGCTGCTCGCCCACGCCTGCTTGAACGTGGCCAACACCGACAACCTCATCATGGATCCGCAGCTCCCTCCTTAGTCTCACCACGAGATCTCCTTTAGCAAAAAGGACCAATGGGCTGCAATACCCGAGCCAGGATGTTTTCCCCTGGTCCTCAATCCTTGTATCAACAAGGTTCAGTTCGATAGAGTGCTGATTACCGGCGGCAGCTCCATCGACATACTGTTCAAGAACAGTCTGCCAACCCTGAAGATAACCCAGGCGGATCTCAAGCCATACGAGGCACAGTTCTGGGGTGTTCTCTCTGGACAGAGCTCTACACCTCTCGGGCAGATCACGCTACCTGTGCAATTTGGGACCCCGGACCACTTTCGCACCGACTACGTCAACTTCGTGGTCGCTGACTTCGACGGCACCTACCATGCTATCCTTGGTCGACCATCGCTCACCAAGTTCATGGCCATACCTCATTACAGGTATTGGTGCTCAAGATGCCTACCGAGAAAGGGGTTCTAACTCTCAGGGGCAACGTATACGCAGCTTATACCTACGAGGACGATAGCTTCAAAATAGCAGAGGCTCATGACCTCTCTATTCGCATGGCTGAAACCATGCTCGACGCCAAGAAGACCTCAGCCGACCACCTGGAGATCCCAGAGCTCGAGGCTCCATGCAAGAACATCAAGTCCATGGAGCACAAGGTGATCCAGCTGGTCGACGGTGATCCCAGCAAAATAGCCCTTATCGGGGCCAACCTGGATCCCAAATAAGAAGACACGCTCATCAAGTTCTTGAGGAGCAACGTGGATGTGTTCGCATGGAAACCTGCTGACATGCCCGGTGTACCTCGGAACTTGATCGAGCACTCCTTGAATGTCAACGGCAAGGCCAAACCTATCAAGCAAAAGCTACGATGATTTGCTCGCAACAAGAAGGAGGCGATTAGGGTAGAAGTTACACGGCTTTTGGCAGCCGGATTTATCAAAGAAGTGTATCATCCGGAGTGGTTAGCCAACCCGGTTCTTGTACGCAAAAAGAATAATGAATGGAGAATGTGCGTTGATTACATTGATCTCAACAAACACTGCCCTAAGGACCCCTTTGGCTTACCTCGCATAGACAAGGTCATAGATTCAACCGTCGGTTGCGAGCTGCTTTCCTTTCTCGATTGCTACTCTGGTTATCACCAGATCGTTGTCAAAAAGGATGACCAGATCAAGACATCTTTTATCACGCCTTTTGGCGCCTACTGCTACAAGACCATGTCATTCGAGCTCAAGAACGCCGGGGCTACCTACCAACGCGCCATATAGGCTTGCCTCAAAGATGACAACCAAGGAAGCACATACCCTTGTTGACAACCTAGAACGCACCTTTGCAGCCCTTAATACATTCCAATGGAAATTAAACCCACAGAAGTGCATCTTTGGTGTTCCTTCTGGTATACTGCTTAGCAACGTCATCAGTCACGACGGCATACGCCCTAACCCGGAAAAAGTCAAGCTGTCTTAGACATGAAGCCGCCCAAAAAGGTGAAGGATGTTTAGAAGCTTACCGGATGCATGGCTGCTCTCAGTCGTTTCATATCAAGATTAGGAGAAAAAGGACTACCGTTTTTCAAGCTGCTCAAAGCAATCCAAGAAGTTTGAGTGGTCGGAGGAAGCAGATGCTGCCTTCGCACGTTGAAACAATTCCTTACATCACCTCCGATCCTCACTGCTCTCAGAGAAGACGAAACCCTCCTACTTTACATTGCGGCAACTAATCGAGTGGTCTCCACTACCATGGTGGTCGAGCGTGATGAGCCTGGCCACGCCTACAAGGTACAACGACCAATCTATTTCATCAGTGAGGTACTCAATGAATCCAAGACCAGGTAACCCACAGATTCAGAAACTGATCTATGCCATACTGATAACATCCCAAAAGTTGAAACATTACTTCGATGGATATCATGTGGTAGTCATGACCGAGTACCCTCTGGGAGACATTATTCGCAACAAGGATGCGAACGGGCATGTTGTCAAATGGGCAATGGAGCTATGCCCTTTCTCCTTGAATTTGCAAGCCGTACTACAATCAAGTCTCAGGCACTCGTCGATTTCATCGTCGAGTGGACAGACTTAAGCACACCTGCCTCTTAGGGGCCCGATGAGTATTGGAAGATGTACTTCGATGGCTCTCTCAACATCGATGGCGCAGGAGCAGGAGTCCTTTTCGTGTCACCATCCAAGGAGTAGCTCCGGTACGTCCTCAGGATTTATTTCCCAGCATCAAATAATGCCGCCGAGTATGAAGCATGCCTACATGGTTTGCGCATTGCGGTCAAGCTCGGTGTCAAACATCTCTATGTCTATGGAGACTCGGCTCTGGTCATCAACCAACTCAACAAGGACTGGGACACGACCAGCGAAAAGATGGATGCATACTGCAAATCGATCAGAAAGCTGGAAGGCAAGTTCTACGGCATCGAGTACGCACACGTGGTCCAGGACAAAAATCAAGCAACAGATGCGCTGTCAAAGTTAGGATCATCCCAAGCCAAAGTCCCACATGGCGTATTCGTTCAAGACCTGCTCACGCCTTCCATCGAAGAGGAAGATCCCACGGTCGACAAGCTTCTAGACCAGCTATTAGTGGCTACGATTCCGGCGTCAAGCACCACCGAGCCACCTCCGACCACCAATGAGCCCGACTAGAGAGTACCTTTCATCAAGTACCTAACAGATGGTAGCGGTTACACTGATCGGATAGAAAAGGAACGCCTGATGCGTCGCAGTAAGCAGTATCTACTCGTCGATGGCAAATTATGGTGCAAGAACACAAAGGAGGAAATCTTGATGAAGTGTATAACCAAGGAGGATGGCGAACATCTCCTGGACCAAATCCACTCTAGCTCCTGCGGCAACCACGTGGCCTCGAGAACGCTGGTTGGCAAGGCTTTCCGAGCAGGGTTCTATTGGCCGTCAGCTGTAGCCGATGCAGAGAAGCTAGTCCGCCATTGTGAGGGTTGTCAGTTCTTCGCCAAGAGAATCCACGTACCAGCACATGAGATCCAGACAATACCAGCCTCTTGGCCCTTCGCATGCTGGGGACTGGATATGATCGGGCCCTTCAAACCAGCTCCTGGGAAATTTACATGTGTCTTTGTGCTGATCGACAAATTTTCTAAGTGGATAGAGTACATGCCTCTGGTACAGGCATCCTCAGAAAAGGCTGTCACGTTCATCGACCAGGTCATCCACCGCTTCGGCATACCCAATAGCATCATCACTGATTTGGGTACTCAGTTCACCGGGAACACTTTTTGGGACTTCTGCGATGAAAGGAGCATAGTAGTAAAGTACGTCTCGGTGGCGCACCCTAGAGCTAATGGACAGGTTGAGTGGGCAAATGGTATGATCTTGGATGCACTGAAGAAGAGGATGTACAGAGAAAATGACAAAGCTCCCAGACAATGGCTCAAAGAGTTATCAGCCGTGGTCTGGGGCCTCAGAACCCAGCCCAGTCGCAATACCGGCGTATCACCATACTTTATGGTTTACGGTGCTGAGGCAATGCTCCCAGCAGATATAGCCTTCAGATTAGCAAGGGTAGAGAACTTCGACGAAGACAAGGTCAATGAAGTGCGGGAGCTAGAAGTGAATAGTGCAGAAGAGAAGCGGCTTGATTCTTGTGTACGTACAGCCAAATACCTTGCTGTTTTGCGTAGGTACTACAACAAGAATGTTAAGGAGCGTTTCTTTGTGGTCGAGGACCTGGTCCTGAAGTGGAAGACGAATCAGGCTGGTGTCCACAAACTCGCAACTCCATGGGAAGGGCCCTTCATGATCAAGGAAGTTACACGACCAACGTCTTACAGGTTAGCACACCTGGACGGTACGGACGTACCCAATTCATGGCACATCGACAAGCTTAGGCGTTTCTATGCTTAACTACTAAGATATGTACTCCTCTTGTACTTTCAATTTAATTCAATAAAGCTATTATGATTTCTCCGACCACTCTAATGTGTCACTTCGAAGTCTATGGTTATTCTAACTCAACCAGTCAAACTGACCACCATTCCTTTCTGGGTTTACGGAGCAGGCCCTGTCTCCGGTTCCTCCCAACGCGTGCATGGGATCTGCTCTCTACGCTATGGGTGATCGGCAGGTCCACTCTGGTTTGACTTGTGTGTGTGTCTACATGTGCACAGGTCACGCACCTCACACTCCGACCATATGGCAAACCAGGGCCGTACAAACCTTTCAGGATGACGTGTCGACTAAACTGGTACAACTAAACAGAACGCTAACTTGTTCTCACTTAGTTACACCAACACGAGTTTCAAGCTTAAATACGTTTTATACAAAACAAACAAGCTTATGCAGATATACAGTTACGTTATTACAAGCTTGCCTGAAAAGGTCCAAGTTTACAATAACACAACTACATCTTCTTCTACAGCTATAGCCTATCCTATTGGCTGGTCGGGGCACACGGCACCTACTGCTCGCTGCGCCTGACATCGTGCTTGAGTCTCGAGGACTCTTGTACTGGTCGAGCTCAAGAAGATGGCCCCGCCGATGCCTAGCTGGTTGAGACCACAGGCTTCGCCAGTTGGCTTAAAACTAACGGCGCTTCCAGCTGATTTGTCGCCAATAATTTTTGCCGACAAGTCCAGCTGGGTCATCTGTAGCTCCTCAGCCTTGTCTGGATCTACCTCCTTTGGGTATCCAGCCTCTAGGCATTTGAGATCGATCAAGGGGTAGTGAGCACACACCATGCTTAGCACATGTGCGTCTGTGTACTCACCCGCCTCCTTCATGAACTCCTGGAACCATCCCCATGCCTTTCGACATCTATCAACCAGTCTGAGCTGTGGCGTCCTTGGCACGTCCTCTATAAGTGCTGGATCGATAAGGTTGAGGACCGGCAAAATGCCCGTTGCCACTTCATGGCACCGGTTTTTCCACGTGTCCTGATCCTCGGTGATCTCTTGGCACTGCGCCTTCTAGCCGTCACGTTCTTTTATCACGGCCTCCAGATGCTTCTTGGCATTGACTTTTAAAACTGCAAACTGCACAAGCTATTCAAATGTCATACAATGACAAGATAAGGCGGGCAACAAAAGTGAGCAAAGGGGTTTGGAAAACTTACTTTTTAGTTCCTCTTTCATCTTGGTCGTGTGGTCCCAGAGCTGCGACTGGTCGTGCGCCAGTTTTCTGTTGTCCTCCTTCAGGTGATCACACTCTACGACCGCATGACTTTTCTCCTCTCGGAGACGGACCACCTCGGTTTCTAAGCCTGCACTATAGCTGTTACTACTAGCAACGCAACAACAATTGTCATGCACTCGTTGTGATAAAGTGACTACTTACTTGTTAATTCCTGCTCTTTGTTACTGAGTTGGACGACCAGGTTCTAGTTCTAGGACTCTTGCTCTGTCCTCTAATGGTTGGTGGCTTCAAGTTGGTGGCGCAAGCGTTCCACTTCGACCGTCAGCTCTTTATTGCTTGCAGTGATCCCCTTGATCTGGTCGAAGCATTTCTTACTGTACCTTGCGGTCTTCATTAAGTCCTGTGTGCAAAAAGCTAAGTAAGAAAGTTTGACTAGACAGCAAGATCAGGTAGTGAATTAAAGCATACCTGGACCTCCGTCACCAGTCGTTTCGCCGCTCGTTCAACTTTCATGGTCTCTTCGACCTCTGGGATTTCCTCATGAACACCCCATTAGTCGTTCCACCAGCGCGACACATATACATGTTGTCGTCTGTCCTGTGGACGGCCCAGGACCTCTTCTACTTCGTCCTCTTCGGCCTCTTCTTTGGGTATCGGTGCTGGTCCGGAGTTAGCAGCTTCTGCGATCACTATGGCCTTCCCACGGGCTGTAGCATCGACATACGTGCTCTGTGCTCTCGCCTCCATCCGCTGCTCCTCGGTCTGACCCGTTACCCTTGGTGCTGAGGTATCACCCTACGCAGGGTTGGTGCTCAGAGCATTTGTGTTTGGCTCGGCTCTTCCCTCGACCCCCTGCTCGGGGACTGTTGTCTGACTGCTGGTGGGCTGAGGCTCCGATGGATTTTCTGCTATGGGTACCTCCATGGACGGTTGTTGGGCAGTCCTCTCCGCAATTGCTGCCGGAGCCACGCCGCTCCCGGCTAGTTGATCCGGATTTTCGGTGGACGCCGACCTAGTACATCCAAGATAAGTTCAGAAGGCAACCATAGTCAATAAAAATTGCAAGCTTACATCAAAGTTACAAATAATTATATGTTGGAAGCGCGGAATGATGTGGCAAAGGCACATCTCTTCGGCCGTGCTTGCTCCACGTGCTGTGCGGGTGACACCTGGTCTCCCTCTACATCTAGCACCGACGCTGGGGCTTGGTGCTCGACCCCTCCACCGCTTGTCCTTCGCGCTGCAGTGGTCGGCGATGTGGGTCCCATCGGCACGGAGGAGCCGCCTTGCTCCATTGACTCTAGTTGCCTCCTCCTCTTTCGAGGGATGAGTCGGAAGATGTCTGCATCCTCTCCCTCCTCTGTGTCATCGTCCAATAGAGTAAAGATCGCCTGACGATGCTTGCCGGTCGCTGGCCGCTTACCAGCAGCTTTGGCCGCTGCCTCCTCCCCAACTCCGAGCATGGCCCAGTCGACGTCTTCGACCCTGGCGCTGGACTGGGCGGTTGGGTCGACAACTTGCGGCCAATCTACACTAGGGGGTGGCAACACAATCACTGTTGCTCTATCTTGACCATTAATCTAGGAAACACAAAGGAGATAACACAGTAAGTTTCTATTACAACATAAGACTACGGGTACAAGGCAAGATGAGTTACCTTTGGGGGAGGTTGGGCGAGCTTGAAAGCGTGCTCGATGTCGCTCAATCTGACATAATTTGGATCAGCTAAGTTAAAAAGCTCTCCAATTCTGGCCCTGACTTCGATCTTGTCAAGTGCCTCCTGCCTCATCCTCGTCGGGTCTGCGCTACCTTGGTACTCGTAGCCAGGATGTACCCTCCTCTGGCAGGGCTGGATCCGTTGGCTAATGAAGCTCCCGACCACGCTCGGACCGTCCAGTTTCTTCCATGGAATCATTCCAAGTATTTCTGAAATCTGCTCCAGGTGCTCGGGTTTCTCTGACCAGCTTGTCCTCTTCTCTGGAATGAACCCCACGTCGCATAGCGTGATCATGTTCGGCTCTTCGCGGATGTAGAACCATTTCTTGTACCAGTCATCAAGCGACGTGTTCCAAGGGCAGTGCAGGTACTGGGCCTTCATCCCATCCTGGAGGTTGAGGTACACACCTCCGGCTATCTTTGAGCCACCACTTCCTTTCTTCCACAGACAGAAAAGATGGAGAAAGAAGTCGAAATGGGGCTGGAAGCCGCCATATGCTTCGCAAAGATGAATGAAGGTGGAGATAAGGAAAATCGAGTTGGGATGCAGATTGCAAATCCCAATCTCGTAGTACAGACAGAGCCCCTGAAGGAAAGGGTGCACTGGAACCCCAAAACCCCGCTTGAAGAAGTCTTCGAAAACCACAATCTCACCTGGTTGTGGATCGGGGTACCCCTCACCCTCCAGCGCACGCCATCCTACGAGTTCCTTGTTATGGAGTACTCCCATGATGACGAGGTCTTCGATGGTTTGCTCGTTGCTTCTCGACTTCCACCACTCCTTCGCCATGACTCCTGCTTTCTTCTGGGCATCACATTTCGCCATGAATCCAGCCTTGTTGATGAAAGAGGATACGATGGAGGATTGATTGGTGATGATTTCAGAGATATTAGGGTTGGCAAGAGGAGAAGAAGAAGGCTGCGGCGGTGAATGGTAATGGGGTTCGGTAAAAAGTAACTTACCAATTCTATACTATATTTAACCAAGAGTTCCGCCGTTTCGTCTGCCCGAGATTCTTGGGAGACGTGCACACATGCCACAGACGGTTGTTTTCACAACCTCAACGTTACCAGTGTGAGTGCGCACACACCAATATATGCGCCTCTTCGTTACCAGTGTGAGAGGGCCCACACTGACGCACCTCCTTATAGGTGCCAAGTGACTATTTACTTGAAAGGACAAGAAGGCAGTATGACGTGCTATACCCGTCTACTTTTTTGACCAGACGTGTCAGATTGGACTTGATAGAGTAAGAAGATAAATAAATACACCAAATAATAGTACAAGTGGCATTTGGTTCTTTACCGCACCTCTCGTGCTCAGGGACTGCCCAGACCACTACCGTGCTCGGGGACTGTCCAGACCACTACCGTGCTCGGGGACTGCTCCGACCACTACCGCGCTAGAGGACTTTTCAGACCACTACCGTGCTCGGGGACTGTTTCGACCACTGCTCAGAGACTGCTCTCCTCGGCTACATGTGATTTGTACTCACATACAGTCGAGAGGCATTTATTTAGACCTTGCTACAAGGCTTATACTTCGCCTTCCAGCAAGCTCGGGGACTATTCCGACCACTGCTCGGAGACCGCTCTCCTCGGCTACATGTGATTTGTACTCACATATAGTCGAGAGGCATTTATTTAGACCTTGCTACAAGGTTTATACTTTGCCTTCCAGCAAGCTCGGGGACTACATCGGTATGATGCACCTGCCGGTGCATCTCGTATTGTTTGTACGATGATTGGATTCTTAACTTCAGTGGAAATTCTTTTTAGACCCTGGCACCACGTGCCTACGTCACCTACTACCAGACTCAGGGACTAAGTGGGCACACTTCACCTTGCGGTGAATGTGCTTATTTTATCGACCCCTACGCTTTGACTGATTGCCAGAATTACTATTGTCCAAGGGTCACTTACATTTCTTTTCAGAAATACAAGTAGGCACACTTGATAAGGAAAGAAATCTTTTTCTTTTTTCTTTAGAGCACCATGCATTCTTCGGACAACCGGAATCTTCGGCTATAATTGTGGTCTACTGCTCTCTGTTTTGACCATAATGCTGGCACATTCGATTGGTCAATGTTTCAATCAGTTGGAGATGACATGAAGATGGATCGCATTAGTCGAAGGAGATCGAACGGCATGTCGCAGCATAATACAAGGTGCTCGGGGACTAGCTGTGAGGGTATTAACCCCTATATCCTTATGGCTAGGCTTGGGCCGGCCCGGATCAGGGGGTCTGGCCCACTAGAAGACGACACGCGGCCCGACCAACCTGTTCGGAATCCCGCGCAAGGAATCAAGGTAGATTTGGAGATCAAGCAAGATCCTGGTCGGTTAGAATAGGAATCCTTATCCGGCCACCTATGGCAATTGTAACTGGCTAGGATTAGTTTCCAGATCGATAACCCTGCCCCCCAGACTATATAAGGTGGGCAGGGGACCCTCGGATCTGTAACACAAGAAAAGCAAATAAAACAAGGGGAATAGGACTCACCCTCGGCCTTTCCCCTCTAGACCACAGCCTCGGTCCGGGAGGCCTCAGCCACCTTAAGGGCCTCATCCAAGGCGCCTTTCGTCAGCTGGTGCGCACTCTGCTCCGCCCCTAGCTGCCCAGCAAGGACCTTGCCCGAGGCCGTTGCTTCTTCAGCCTGGGACCTGAAGGCATCTCGATCACCGGCGACGTGGGTCAGCTCCTCCTCCAACTCCTTGACCCGCGTCGCCAAAGGGGCCACCTGCTCCTAGGTCGTGGCCGCTTCGACCTTCGCATCGGCACAGCGAAGGCGGAGGTCCTCCACCTCCGCGCTCCGCGCCGATAGGAGCTCGTTGGCGCCGGCAAGCAGGCCCTTCTGCCTCTGAAGCTGGTCCCAGACGTCCCTCTTCTGCTGGAGAAAGACTGACTTCCCAAGGGACCGGGTCTCGAGCTCCTGGGTAAGCAGAACAGGGGTCATTCACTACAAGAAAACTCGGAAAAAGATGACACCACATGAGAAAAGAGGGCACAAACCTGGGCGACGCCAGGCAGATCGTCGGCCACCACAGATAGCGCCGTCCATAGTGACCACTCCGCGAGCTGGCGGTATTGCTCAAAGGTGTCCCAACGCCCACCCTCTGCCGCATCCTCGAGGGCGAACAGAGGCTCCCCCTTAGGGTCGTCCCGACTCTGCCACAGAACACACGGGTGATCCCACCCGTGGGGCTCGGGTCGTACCCGCACGAGGGCCGAGCTTCCCTCGCCCGGGATCAGAGCCGGCTGTTCCACAACGCCGACCACCTTGGCATCGACCACCTCCTGCGCCTGGGAAGTATCATCAGAGGAGATCGGATAGACCTCCGCCTCCCGAGCGCTCTCCCGCAACGGCGGCAAGCCTTGGACTAGGGGCGAGTTACATGGTCGGCATGAGACCGAAGAACGAACAGAAAATGCTATGACTCTGCCAAAAATACGCTTACCTCGAGCGGGGCTACAGCCACTTCGGCACGGCGACCCTCCTCTATGAAGGCGATGGCGGAGGCTGAGGCAGAGGCATGGCCTCTGTATCCCCCGGCACCGACCAGTCCTCGACAGACCCCGGTGCCCCCTCGGTCCTCTGAGGGGGCAGTTGCGTCGCCCCCGCCGCCACCTGCTCCACCGCTGCCGTCGAGCCCACCGGGCTAACGGCGCGCTTTCCCAACGCCCGCGCCTCGGGCGTGTCAGCCTCGGCCCCAGGGCAGGCGATTGCTGGCCCCAAGGCAGCTCCTCCTCCTCCCCCTAGGAGCGCCGAATTGCTTGCTAACGCCCTGGGCATCGTCTCCCCGACATCAGGGAGATGGTCTAGGGGACCCTGCCCCATCTCACCCTCGTCATCTCCATCCAAAGCGTCCTTCCTTTGCTGCCGGCGGCGCTTCTCCAGTTCCTCGCGCGCGAGGATCTTCTTCGTGCGCTTCGCCACCTTGGCGTCCTTCCACCTCTTCTGTGCCTCAGCGTGCGCCTGGTTGACCACCCGCCGCCTTGCATCCACGGGAACGGGCGGCGGGGAGTCTCGCACGTCCCTCATCCCCTGCAGGAACGGCGAACACGGATAAAGGAACA